>NW_019397745.1:0-8611 GCF_000591075.1 Eurytemora carolleeae | reverse complement strand
AAATTGTTCAGCTGGTAAGAACCTGGACCAGATATGAACTAAGGTCCTCTAAATTGTTCAGCTGGTAAGAACCTGGACCAGATATGATCTAAGGTCCTCTAAATTGTTCAGCTGGTAAGAACCTGGACCAGATATGAACTAAGGTACTCTATACTGTTCAGCTGGATATGTGCTATGAACTAAGGTCCCCCAAGCTGTTTAGCTGGCAAGAACCTGGTCCAGATATGATCTAAAGTACTCCTAACTTTTAGGTGATGTTCTCATATTTCTGGATTCTCACTGTGAGTGTAATACTGGCTGGCTGGAGCCGTTACTTCAGAGAATAAAGGAAAAACTATTATTCATTTTTTTAATGTGGTAAATTTACTTAACAACCCCCTTCCCCCTCTGAACCCACACCACGCACACAAGTTATGAAAAACAATGTCAAAAACTGAATTAACATGTGAACTATTGTCAACTTAATGTGTTTTGCCAAGAAAGAATGTAAGAAAAGCAATATAAGTGAATACATTTTTTATAAATACTCAAAATTACAAATCCAAAAAAAAGAATTAAGAAATTGATGAATTGATGAAATGAATGGATGTTGAGTACAGGAGGAGCCTATGGCCTTTGTTGTTCCAATTATAGACGTTATAGATGATAAAACTATGGAATACTATCATGGGAACGGAAACTATTTCCAGGTAACATTTCTTAATATTTCAGACTCGGCGTGTATTCAAGATTTTATACTACGCTCTGGTTAAAAATATCATCAAAAAAGTCTAGAACCCTCTCGAAAAAGAAAATTTTTGGCTCAAATACTTAATACCTTGCCTCCCTTCAACCAGTAGCTGGTTATAAATAGTTATTAGCCAGAGTTAGCAAGATTAAGTAAAAATATAATATGCCTCCCCTTGGCCCTTAAGTTGCCCTTATTTTCTTTAAAGTCTGTATGTTTCTGCGTTAGCGTTAGCGTTAGCGTTAGCGTTAGCGTTAGCGTTAGCGTTAGCGTTAGCGTTAGCGTTAGCGTTAGCGTTAGCGTTAGCGTTAGCGTTAGCGTTAGCGTTAGCGTTAGCGTTAGCATTAGCATTAGCATTAGCGTTAGCGTTGTTTTACAGGTTGGAGGGTTCACCTGGGGAGGACACTTTACCTGGATTGATATATCTCCTGAAGAACTAGCGAGAAGAGGAAGTCCAATAGCTCCTACTAGGTATCTGGTCTATAATATATACATATAGAAACTAACGTTTTGGTCTTGAGTGCAAGAAGTTTTTTTCTTTTATCATAGATCCCCGACAATGGCTGGAGGCCTGTTTGCTGTATCTCGGAAAACCTTCTGGGACCTGGGCTCCTATGATGAAGAGATGGATGTGTGGGGAGGAGAGAACCTGGAGATGTCATTCAGGTAAGCAGTTCATAATCAGAACAATTCAAATCTTCTCTAATGTTTGATATATTGAAATGAATTATTGGTTCAGGAAAAATACGAAACTCAGCAACTTACGAACTTTTTAAATTAGAGAAAACACAAACCTTCAAAATTTTAACCGTTACAAACAATGCTATAAGCGCGCCGACCAGATTGTCCCAATATTCATATTTACCTCAGAAATGAATTCCTGGTGCCCAATTACCTATAAATTAAGTTACAACATGCAAATCTGTGCTAAGTTGACCATAAGATAACAGCTGGCTACTAGTGTGCCGATCAGAATACTCCAATATTTAATTTTACATCGGAAATTAATTTCTCTTGCCCAATTATCTGTAAAATGTAAATTAACATACAACTCAAAAAATATGTGGTTAGATGACCCAAAACGTAATTGCTGGATGCTAGCGCGCCGATCAGAATGCGCAAACTACATTTTGACCAAAGAAATAGAATCCCCATGTTGCTACATCTGGTTTCTAGCGTGCGCGCGCCGATCAGAACGCTCCAATGTCTGTTTTGACCACAGTAATCAATTCCTTGTCCCAATTTACCGGTAGTTTGATGTATCGCATGCTACTTTTGTTTTAATTAATACCAAAATTTAAAAAATTAAGAATCTCAAATATTTTCTAAAGTGCGCGCGCGCGGGAATTTGAGGCTTTTTTGCGCTAAACTGTTCAGGCATTACTTGCCTAAAAGCATCTTGAAGCAAATTCAAGTTCATTTCATGGTTTCAAGCTTGCAAAAATGCGAAAAAAGTAACATTTTCCACCAAAAAGCATACGCTCGGATTATTTTTAAACTAGATTTTTCAGTTACAATGCATAATTTTCAGTTCACATACGAAAATTCAGCGTTCTTCTACAATGCTTAGTTATGTTAAAACACTGTTTAAATTTTCTGTAGAGTAATACGTTTTGCCCCCCCCCCCCCACTTTGACCGTGATAATCATGTCAAGATTGAAGTGTCTGCAGCTTTTATTATGTGACAGTTAAGTTATTTTTAAAATTATGATTTAAGGAAAATAATTTTATTTTGATTTCAGGGTTTGGCAGTGTGGTGGTGTACTAGAGACAATTCCTTGCAGTAGAGTTGGTCATATTTTTAGGTTAGTTCAAATTACCCCAGATCAAGGGGGAAAGTACATCAGGGACTAATCCTCCTTTTAGTACAAAAGCGTCAACGGCTCAGGAATATTTTTTTTACGTTTACATAAAAGTGTTGAATAAAACACTACTTTACTTTAACATGAAAGACGAAAGTGCGCAAGAACCCCACTCTTTACTTCTACAAAAGTGTCAAGAAACGCTCTTTTTACTTTTACATAAAATTGATGAATAATATACTACTTTTACTTTAGAATTGTGTTGAAGAAACAGCCTTTATACGTTTACATAAAAGTGTTAAATAAACACTCTTTACACGTTTACATAAAAGTGTTGAAGAAACGCCCTTTTTACGTTAACATAAAAATATTCAAGAAACACCATTGTCAAGGAACGCCTCAACTACGTTTACTCTGGTATTTTGTCGAATGGAATAATTTACTAAAATAAAATGTATGTTTAGATCGTTCCATCCCTACTCATTCCCTGGAAACAAAGATACCCATGGTATCAACACTGCTAGGACTGTTGAGGTCAGTCAAAGAAAATTTGTAAAATTTTGCATTTATTTTATTGCTGTTAACAGCATTTGTTGCAAGTTTCTGTTGCAAATGAAAAGCATAACAATTAAAAGCATAACAATTAAAACCATAACAATTAAAAGCATCACAATTAAAATCAACAATTAAAAGCATAACAATTAAAATCATAACAATTAAAAGCATAACAATTAAAATCATATTTGATATTTTGATAAAAATTTAGAATGATCTTTACGATTTAATTATAACTTGAATCTGATCTGTAGGTTTGGATGGATGAATATAAAAAACTGTTCTATATGCACAGGCCTGATCTTCTCAGCACAGACATAGGTTTGAATTATTTAAACATTTGTTGATATTTCATGTTTTTAAGGATTTAAGAATCCTGCAAAATTGATTTATTGCTGAACAAATTAAATTTGTATGAATTTATTTATGAGGTTGCAAAATTCATATCATGTTTCCTCAGATGACAAGAAAATGCAATATTCAAGAAAAATACATCCCGAATAAAAATGAAATATTTTTGATAAAACATTGACTGCAAAAATTCGAGTTTTTGGTCCACATTACAGCTGATGCAGGTCCGGATACAGGGAGGATTATTGGAACAAATAACCCCCCCCCCCCCGGACAAATTCCTGGTCCTGGTCACCAGTAACCAACTGGTTACTTGTAGTAGATTTCTTGAATGTAAAGAAAGTAAACAAGAATAAGATGTAAGCAAATCAAAATCTACTACCAGTAACCAACTGGTAACTGGTAGTAGATTTCTTAAATGTGAAGAAAGCAAACAAGAATAAGATGTAAGCAAATCAAAATTTACAAGATTGAACCTCCTTGTAATGAGTTTAATGCTAGCGATAAACTGAATTCTCTTCCATATTCTGAAGTCTGATTTGATTTCTGTCTCTCTGGTAAATTTATGGGGAAAAGAATTTTATCTAAATTGAGAAATTTTAGGTGAAGGAAATGCAAACAAAATTTAATTCTATCCAGGTTTTTATTTTTTGGGCTAGTTTTGGGGGAGAAAATTCAAACTAAATTTTCTCCCCTTTCTCTGGTTTTCTGAGAATATTTTTTTTCTTTTTTCTTTTCCTCACATTTCACACTTTTTTCACTCCGCTTTTTGTTTAATTTCTTTGCCGTGTTTGGTAAAATTTTATTTCTTTTCCTTCCCTTTTGGGGGTGCAGGGGGGGGGGGTAAGGATATACAACCCTGCATAGAAAGAAATTATGAATTTTTCTATTTTTTGAAAATACTAGTAAAATTCTTTCTTTAAAATATATTAAAATTAAGCCTATTTGCAGTGTTAAAAGATGTTCGCAAGATCAGAATAATCTGATACTTTCAATTATGTTTGGGCCTTAAACTCTTTTTTTGTGTTTAAATGGTTTTTAATATGTAAGACTGTTCAATATTTTAAAATTATGGATGTTAAAGTCTGAATAAGATTATCAAAGTAGTTTAAAAGGAATGTTTGTATATTTTTTAATATAATATAAACACTTCAATAGTTAAGCTTGAATCAGAGTCATTAAAAGCATAATCCAATCCTTAACTACACGTGCGTCAATTGGAAAGAACTGGGACCAGAAATAAACTAGGGTCCCGTAAAATGTTCAGCTGGTAAGAACCTGGACCTTATTTGAACTAAGGTCCCCTAAACTATTCAGCTGGTAAAAACCTGGACCAACTATGAAGTAAGGTCCCCTAAACTATTCAGCTGGTAAAAACCTGGACTAACTATGAACTAAGGTTCCCCAAACTATTCAGCTAGTAAAAACCTGGACCAACTACTAAGGTCCTCTAAACTGTTTAGCTGGTAAGAACCTGGACCAGATATGAACTAAGGTCCTCTAAATTGTTCAGCTGGTAAGAACCTGGACCAGATATGAACTAAGGTTCTCTTAACTGTTCAGCTGGTAAGAACCTGGACCAGATATGAACTATGGTCCTCCAAATTGTTCAGCTGGTAAGAACCTGGACCAGATATGATCTAAGGTCCTCTAAATTGTTCAGCTGGTAAGAACCTGGACCAGATATGATCTGTGGATTTGGGTGGAGGGTATAACTAATCCACCAAACTTATCAATATTCATTATGCACGCCAAATCTAGGTTTTATACTATTCAAGCGTTCCTGTGAAAAAATATGTTGCTCGCTATGTACTTAGAAGTTTGCTCCCTCTGAATTTTCTTGTATTCGCCCCTGATCTGACGTTCTGTGAACTGACTTCAGGTTAACCACAAAGGATGGGACTGTAAAGACGACCCAAAACTCATAAAATATGTCGATTTAAAGCTTGATTTTTGGTTTCTGCATTCCATTTAGTTAGTAAACCACAAAACGATTAAGTACAAAAATATACATGTTACGGCCGGCAAGGAACCCTGAATGTAAGAAATAAGACTAAAAATATTCTGTACAGTTGTCTCTGCAGTCTCGTCCTTTGTGGGTAACCCTGTAGAACAATGGATCTATTTCTAAAATCTTAGCATCTTGATTAATTAAATAATAATAAAGAATAACAAGGCTATTGAGTTTTACTGTACTGACAAAGAAAATTAATCCTATTTAATTTGAAAACGTCCCTGGAAATAAATAGAAAAATATTTGAAAAAATAGAATTCACGAAAACTTTTAAAATTAAAAGTTTTTACTAAAACACGATTTTTAGAAGCGCATTAATTTTGAAACCAATTTTTTCTTTTATTATAGAAAATATCAATAAGTATTTGGAACCTGATAGAATTTATTTCTAGCTAAACAATTCTTAAGTTTAAAAAATTAGAGAAGAAAAACTACTTTATTGAAATACTTGCTTACTTGGAACACGTTCTTAGTTGGACAGTCTTACTAGGAATACTTTCGTATTTGGAACACTTAATTCCTCGAATTTCTCAAAAAAAGTGACTCGCGGATTTTCGCTAAAGGAAAAAAGGGGATTTCTACCAAATTATTTAGATAAATGTTTAGGGTACAGCTGTGAATGTGGCTTGCCCCCTTTTTTTCGAATGGAAGGTCTTGAAATTGAAAATATAGGATATTGATATAGTTTTTTTACGCTTTATCATTTTAATTTTTTACTTTAACATTCATGTAATTGTAACACTTTCCTACTTGGAACACATTCTTTCTCGGAATACTTCATTATTTGGAACACTTTCTTCCTTGGAACACTTTCTTACTAGTAACACTTTCTCCCTTGGAACACTTTCTTACTTGGAACACTTTCTTCCTTTTAACACTTTCTTACTAGTAACACTTTCTTACTTGGAACACTTTCTTACTTGGAACACTTTCTTCCTTTTAACACTTTCTTACTAGTAACACTTACTTGGAACACTTTCTTCCTTTTAACACTTTCTTACCAGTAACACTTTCTTATTAGTAACACTTTCTTACTTGGAACACTTTCTTCCTTTTAACACTTTCTTACTAGTAACACTTTCTTACTAGTAACACTTTCTTACTATTAACACTTTCTTACCAGTAACACTTTCTTACTTGTAACACTTTCTTACTTGTAACACTTGATTACTTGAAACGTATTCCAAGAAATACTTGTAACTCTTTCTTCCTTCTTACACTTTCTAACTTATAACACTTTCTAACTTATAACACTTTCTAACTTGGAAGAATTTCTTACTCGTAACTAAGTCTTGCATTCTTTCTTTTATAAGTGTTTTACTTGGGATACAAAAAGAGTTCGAAGAACACTTATACTTGTATCAGTTTGCTACTTACTATATACTAGGAATCTTTTTAACTTGAATTACTCTCTTATCTCTTTCGTTTTTGCCATTATATTGAAGTCATTTCTTAGGCCTTAGAAGAAACAAGAAAACAGTGAAATGATTGTTGTCGTCTTTATATCTTATAATTGTGAATGACACTGAAAAGTTTATAATTTGTTACCGAGTTATTTTTGAAAATGTGCAAATGTGCTCTGAACACCAGCACTAACATAATCATACTTGTAAAACTAATAAAAAAAGTTCAAAATTCTTTGTGACCTATTTTAAAGAAAATGAAAAAAGAAATAAGTTAAAATAACAGTCATTGTTTACTGGGGCCTGGAATAACCCCAGCAATTTTCTTTAAATTAATAAATAAATACTGGAATAAGAGTATAAATAAAAATCTACGTTTTTTCTTAATATGTATCTCAATATAAGTTTACCCTTTTTTTCTCTACAATTTAATATCCATCAATCATAAAAAAGATAAATTTCATCTCTTTTTTGTTTGTTTAGGAAGTGTAAAGAACCGTAATAAGTTCCGTGAAGATAAACAGTGTAAACCATTCTCTTGGTTTCTCAAGAATATCTATCATCAGAAATTCATTCTGGACGATCCAGAACATGTAAGCATTCATTCATTTCGAACGATCCGGATCATGTATTCATTCATTTATTCATCCTCACTAAATAATCCGGAACATGTTAGAAGTCATTCATTTATTCATTTTAAACGATCCGGATTACTTATGCATTCATTTATTCATCCTTCTTAAATAATCCGGAACACGAAGCAGCCATTTGTTTATTTATTTTGAACGATCCGGATCATATATTCAATCATTTATTCATCCTTACTAAATAATCCAAAACATGTAGCAGCCATCCATTTATAAATGCTGAACGATCCGGATCATGTATGCACTCATTTTCCTTTCTGCACAATGCGGAACATGAAGGAGTTATTCATTTATATTAATTTCTTCTTGATGTTTGTAAACAAATAAGCATTAATTCCTGTATTCAAGCATGACGATCCGGAACATGTAGCATTCCAACAGTCATTCATTCTTAACGATCTGGAACAAAAAAGCATTCTGGAAACGTCCAAAAACAAAACGTTGAATGCTACAAAACGTTAAATGGTGCAAAATGTCGAAATTACAAGACTCCGTACTCGTAGCTAGTTTGCAAGTTTGAAAGGTTTAAAGAATAAAGGGCACCTTTGTGAATCCAACGTACAGCTTTATAAATAGGTCACTTGAAGTTTTGTCTACAATTCACTTTAGAACTGGGTTAGTCCTAAAACCATTAATTGTTTGATATTATCAGGTGTATGCTTATGGACGGCTCCGTAACCCTAACACTGATACTTGTTTGGATAATTTACAGAATGATGATAAGGACAGGTAGAGATATATATATATTACGTGTACTGAAGGGCCCGTGGTCGACAGTCATAAGCATTTCTCCCACTTATAAATTTACACTCAGCTCTTCACTGAGTATGTCCATTAGAATTTAAATGGGAGGAGCTCACGCCTATTCTGCTAAGAGGATAAGGGTTGACTGTGATTATTATTATTATTATGTTTATTTGAATCAGAAATAAATACAGCCTTATTTTTAAAGTTACAAATACATTGTTATTTTATTGTATCCCCCCACCCCCACCCGTGTTTGTATAAAAAGCCTTTTTTTTTCAAAAAAAAGGTTCAGACCTTTTAAAAATTAGTAAAAACGGTAGTAAATCGAATAAATCCAGTGTGTTTTGTGCATATTTTATTTTTTT
>NW_019397744.1:0-44403 GCF_000591075.1 Eurytemora carolleeae | reverse complement strand
TGAAATTAAAGTTAAAGTCAGTATCTTGATAATTAAAGAAGTATATTTGAGAAAATTTGTATTTTAAAATTTCTTTTCTTTCCCCTGGTTCCCTACAGTTGTAATGGTTCCCTGGTTCCCTACAGTTGTAATGGTTCCCTGGTTCCCTACAGTTGTAATCGTATAGCATCTAAACGCAATTTTATTTTGGGAAAACTGACTCTGTTACATTTTATTGTCACCCATCTTGTTTATTTATTTACAAAAGGCTATTTTTCATTATCCAATTAGAGTATATTTGGAGAATGGATATTTCTATTATTTAATTAAAATGTTTTTGAAGGAAGATAAACTATATTTCTAAACCTTTCCGGGAAAATACTTATATTAATTTTTAGACAAAAAAGTAAAAGAAAAAGAATATTGACCTTAAATTCTGATTCTTTCATTTCCTTTTGGAGTTTGAAGAAAACTTAATGGGTGTTTGTTTGTTTGTCCGATCATAACTCTTGAACCCTATGGCCAACTTTCCTAAAATTTAGATTGGAAAACTCTGGAGAACCATGGCTATTTTCGTATAGCTTTGCTTTGAGATTCTAAGTAGAGTGGGTCGAAAAATAGCAAAAATAGTAATTTAAGACCATGTGCGGGTAAACGGCGGGAATAATTATGAGTAACCTTGGAACGATGCATGTTTGAAATTATAAAGGGGTTCATTGTTTACCCCAAAAAAATTACAGGGGGGCGTTTGCGCCCCCCCCCCCTTTAGTTTTTTTGTCCTAGCACTCTCATTTTGACACTTTCGCCGTGAAATTTTGTGACTTTTAATAAAAAATATATTTAAAGGATTTTTATTCCGTTTTCCGTCTTTAGTTAGTTGCAATTTGTATTGTACTTCCTGCTATAGCTGCTGATGGGATCCCAATTTTTATTTTACTTCCTGCTATAGCTGCTGATGGGATCCCAATTTTTATTTTACTTCCTTCTATAGCTGCTGATGGGATGCCAATTTTTATTGCACTTCTTGCTATAGCTGCTGATGGGATCCCCAATTTTTATTTTACTTCCTGCTATAGCTGCTGATGGGATCCCAATTTCTATTTTACTTCCTGCTATAGCTGCTGATGGGATGCCAATTTTTATTGCACTTCTTGCTATATCTGCTGATGGGATCCAATTTTTTTTTTTAGGATATCATTGAAAAGGCCAAAGTAGAGGCTGCCCGACGATTAGACACAGAAAATCTAGGGCTCATGTCTATGCGAGAAAAAAGTAAGAATAGACAGGACAGACAGGAAGAAAGGACAAACAGAACAGATAGGACAAACAGAACAGATAGGACAAACAGTACAGATAGGACAAACAGTACAGATAGGAAAAACATGACAGATAGGACAAACAGGACAGAAAGGTCAAATAGGACAGACAGGACAGACAGGACAGACAGGACAGACAGGACAGACAGGTCAGACAGGACAAACAGGACATAAAGGACAGACAGGACAAACAGGATAGACAGGAAAAACAGGAAAGATACGACATAAAGAAGGAGACGACCTTTGTGAGCCATCACTGTTTTTCTCTGAAACCAATTTCAAACTAATTATTGAAACAATGGCTTCCCATCCTGTAAGTTGTACTTTCAACAATGATTTGCTTTAAGGTTTTCCATTTAAAAGAGTGCCTAAATGCATGATTCTGCATAAGTTCAAATAATATATTTTTCTCTCACATTTATTTATTCGGAAGCAAAAAACTTTCAAAACCATTCTACTGGGTATTAACTTATAACACTTTAATCCTAGAAATTTTATTTTAAACTTTTCAGAACCGGAACCCACAGCAACAAAATGGAAGAGAAGAGCGAGCAGCTTTGCTTTTAGAATGTACGCAGCCATCTTTTCATGGTGTAATGGGTAAGCGATGATTTTAATAAAAAATACTTGAAGTGACTGTTAACGTAGTTTTGAATGACCTGCCATGCCAAGAAATATATAGACCAGGAACCGCCATATCTCATGCGTCAAATTTGTGTACTGCAGGAGATCAAAACAAAGAATTCAGGGGCAACGCATCATTTTTTAGGGAAAGGGCCCAAGGGGTGGAATACGAATATATTGCTTTTGTATTTTCAATATTGACCAGAAAGCCAAAAATCATAAGCATTCGCTCTAACTTGATATATTAACTTGTTTTTTGTTGGACTGCAATATTATATCAGAGCTCAAGTCCTTTCCCTTTAACTTCTGTGGCCTGGGTTTGTTTACATTCCTCCCACAGTGTACAGCACACAATCTGAGTTGGGCGTTCCTGTATTCAGTTCCTTTTTCCATGCAAAGGTTGCAATGCTTGATTCACACCGGTACCCGTACCAACCTTTCTCTGGTCAAGTCAAGATTTAGATATCTATGTTTATAGTTGGGTAACATGACTGCGCTTTTCTACTACAGGAATACGATAATACGATCAAGGTATTAAGGGTACCGTTGTGAATTGGCTTGTAATTCTTTTATAGAAGGTCACTTAAAAAAGGCAGTCCAATTCATTGTTTTGATTTATTTTTAATCATTTACATTTTCGTCCAAAATTATCTTTTTTTTTAAAGGCGCTGAGAGAAGAAATAACATGAAGAGGCCAGATCAAAATTTCCCAAGAAATCCAAAGAAATTAACAATTCTAAATTTGGCTGCGACATATGCGTCATTCAGAACCATTTAATCCACAACTGAATCCAGAAATAAAGCTAACCTTGAATCCAGAAATAAAGCTTACCTTGAATCCAGAAATAAAGCTAACCTTGAATCCGAGAATTTTACCAAAAATTGAATCTGAAATTTATGATACAAAATTCTATTTCAAAATCAATTCAAACTTTGAGAAAATCTTTAGTTTAACATTTCAAACTAATTTTAAAATTTACGTATATTATATTACATTAAATAAAATGAATGTACAATAAATAATATTAAACCAACACCTTTCATGTAAGAAAAAATCTAATCTTTTATCAAACAAAACCTTTAAATCGAAATAGAGAACAAATGAAATCTTCAAAACTAAGGATGAAAGAACAAAAATGAACAAAATTTAAACCCTGAACAAAATTTAAACACTGAACAGAATTCAAAATTAAGAAAAAAGTGCCAAAACTTGAACAAGCTTCAAACCATGTAAAAAATCCAAACAATGAGCAAACTCCAAACCAAGATAAAAAAATCCAAACAATGAGCAAACTCCAAACCAAGATAAAAAAATCCAAACAATGAGCAAACTCCAAACCAAGATAAATAAATCCAAACAATGAGCAAACTCCAAACCAAGATAAAAAATCCTAACAATAAGCAAACTCCAAACCAAGATAAAATAAATCCAAACAATAAGCAAACTCCAAAGCAAGAAAAAATAAATCCAAACAATGAGCAAACTCCAAACCAAGAGAAAATAACCAAACAATGAGCAAACTCCAAACCAAGACAAGAAAAATCCAAACATAAAAACATCTAAATCAAAGGAATAACGCCTTATTTCAATTAAACCATCAGCTAATGCTATTAATCTGTAAATATAATTGTATCTTATTTTGATGAACATTATTTTTGATAAAAATACAGTTATAACCAGAAAACTCTGGAATAGAAAGTCGACTTTTAGACTCAAGATATGACTTTAACTAAGTCCAATCAACATGAGGTACAGCAATAATGCAGTGTAAAGAGACCCAGCTCACTTAATTAGTGATTTAATAACTTACATGGGAGGCTTTTTGCTTAGGAACAACATCAAATACACTTTAGTATTGCATTATGTCGTTTTTATATTCTACAGTTTTCTGGTTATCACTGTATGTTTTATTAATAAAATTATTATCGAAGATTCTTACAATTGACAATAGTGCCCTTAACAAATCACAGCGGTACTTAAATAATTTGTTTTAATGGAAGAAACAAGCAAGAATATGGCCAAGGATACAAGAAACATCAAAATTTCAGTATTTTTTTTTCTATTGTATTTAAAATGATCCTAATATACTAATTGTGGCATTGTTGGAATTGATAAATAGTTTAATAAGGCACTCTGTGAATTCCTCATGACACTTCATTCCAGGAATATTGAAAAGAATTTGAGTCATAGCCACAAACTCAGATTTTCTAATCCCTATGTCTTTGCAACCCAATGCCGAAGACCTTAGATATTTCAAACTATGAATTCTGGTAGATAAAATAATCTAATTAGAAAATTTTTGTTTGTGACAAAGACTTAATTCCTTTCTGTTAATTTTTATTTCTTATTAGTCTCAGTTCAAAAACATTTGACAGTTTTAACATCAACTATATTGTCTTTCATCTGAAGTGAATCATAAAGTTTTTTTTTTAGTTTTTTTGATATTCTGTCCATATCCATCGAAAAAAAACGTAAAGAAAACGACAATGTCGAAAAAAAACGCAAAGTTTTAAGGCAGAACATAATTTTTATGTTTATTTTCGTTTTTCAAAAATCCAAAGTTATGTAAGAAAATGTTTGTATCTGCTCGTTATTACATATAAAGAATTGTTGTACATATTAATGTATTTTGTAACTATATATATGTGTGTACTAAATTATCAAATAAAAATGTTTTTCATTTAGTTAAATTAAAAAAAAAAACAGTTTTCTGAGTAGAGTGGTTTCTGTTAATTATGTTCATTGATTAAATTATCTATCTTATCTATATATACTCTTTTTAATTAGAAAGGATATGTACGAATATACATTTCCTTGTTCTAAGAATTTACCAAGCCCGCCCCTCCCCCTCTACCCTAGAGAAATAACTGTTGAACTGAAAAAACGTTTAAAAAAATCTATAAGGAATTGAGTCTTTGCTACAAACTCAAATTTTCTAATCCCGTCTTTCAATATGAAGTTGTAAACTTATTTTATTTGATCTAGCAGAATTTATAGTTTGAAATAACTAAGGTTTACAATATTGGATTAGCAAGATTTAAGGATTATAAAATCTGAGTTTTTGACAAAAACTCAATTCCTTTGTGTGGTGACTGATATGACCCTAGGGAAGGTGTATGGTGGGTCGTGATTAAAAATTGTGTCTTAGCAAAAATGTCGATGTTTAAGATTTTAGCAATATTTCAATATAAGGAGAAAATTTGCTGAATTATATAGCTAAAAAGTTAGCAACAATTTTTTTATCAATTACATTTAGCAGAAAAAAAAACTGAAAAATTCTTAGGAATAAATTTTAGAAAATCAACTAATTCTTTTTTATTTTTTATTTTCTGTAAAATAACTATACTGTAATATAATACAATGCATGATTTAGAGCCTAAACGTAAGTTCCTGTAAAGTTTTGAGCCTTGATACATCTTCTATTGGATCCCTAGCTCAATATTTATTATTCTTCAAGGTTTTACCTCCAATGATCGAGGAGAAAACAATTTTAAGATTGATATTAACTTTTTCAAGAAAACTTTTAATTGAACAAATATGATAGAAAGTTACGACCAAAGCTTTATATTTTAGTTAAAATATAACAAAAAGTTTTAAAAATAAAAGAATATGAAGGTGGGAGGAATTTCATGGAGGGGGGGGGGGTTAACTTTAAAACTCTGAAATTTATAGAAAAATTTTAAGAAAAGATTATCTAAGTTTACCATTTAAGATAGACATAAGTTTGAGTTTGGGTTGGAACGTTTTTTTTTGACATTTACAGAGAAATTTAGACCTTGTAAAAATCATACTCTTCCAAAAAGAGAAAATAACTGAAAGTCATAAAAGATTAAAATGAATTTGGTAGCCTTAACTCATAATTCATTAAATAACAAATATTTTCCTGGGACTAGGTTGATATATGGATCGATTGATCCCGGTAAGTTTGGGATCACCCAGAATAATCATTTTCTGATCATACGCAGTTTTCTAAAATAAATATTATTTATGAAGTTTTCTTCTCTTAACTCTGTCAAAAGAAAAATATTCCTTAAGAGTTAAAAGTTTTCTTCTACAGAATTGAGTCTTTGCTACAAACTCAGATTTTTCCTATATCTTTGCAACACAATATGTTGTAGATCTAAGATATTTCTAACTATGAATTCTCTAAGATAAAATAATCTAAGTTTAAAGTTTTAAATATGTAAGGTTGAGTTTGTTAATTATTTATTAAGACTTTCGCACGGAGCGAGAAGTGTGCGGTGGCGGGAACCCCATATCAGGCTTGATTCTTTACTCAGCGCTTTTCTAAATTTAATTACGACATAGTTAAGCCTTATGGCTGTACGACTGTTTAATTATTAATAAAAACAAATATTCTTTTATCTGATAAAAATAATGCAACTTTTACAACTGCTAAAAAAAACCATAATCTTAATTTATTTTTATAAAAAAGTGTTTTAATTTAATTGAACTTAAATTTGAAATGACTGCCCTGCGCGAAATGGCTTTGAATGAATATTCTACTGGAGAGTTTTAAAACTAGTTTGAATTTAATATTTTTAACAAGGATATTATAAAGCTGCTCGTTAAAACAAGATGAACAAGGCTGAAAGGTTTAAAGAGAATTCAGATCTTTAACAGAATTTATTAATATGTATTCTTTTCAACAGATCACGTACAGCTTTTAATTAAGAGTTAAAAATTATTGAGACAATGAGATTCTAAAAATTGTGGAATAGGAAGTTGAGAGTAAAGCAATATGTGTATTTAATGTTGTCAAACCATAAACAGGTTCCCCTATAGTTTTTTTGTCCTATGAACTCTCATTTTTGACACTATCACAGTGAAATTTTGTGACTGTTAATGAATTGAAATTTAAAGGATTTAAAAAAAAAAAATTTTAATGCGTAGGTTAGACTACAGGGCGGTGAAAAGTCCGGTCAATGTAAAAAAATCTAAAATAGCCAAAAACTTTTTGCGACTACAGCTACAGATCTAAAAACTATATTTTTGAAAAGCCCTTGAAAAATGGATGTAGAAACATGTAACCAATTTTGATATTTGTTTAAAACCCTTTTTTTGGCATTTTTTCAACCCTCTTTATAGCACCAAAACTATTATAGTTCTCCATATAGTCTTTTTTTGCAATGAGCTGGCTATGAAAAATTTGGCTATGAACATGCATTTCAACCCTATTCCTATTCTCTTAGGCTTTTTTTTCTATAAGGGGCGTGGGACGGGACGCCCCCCTTGCTATTCATAGATTCAGACCCCCCACCCTTTATAGGATTAAATCAAAAAGTTTTTACCAGCTGCTTGAACATGAATTTTAAGTGAAATGGGTCTATATGTACACTTTTAAATTGATATACATTTTGTTTAATTAACTATTTAACTTGATAATGCTTGAGTTCTAACAGTCGTCTTCCTATTATACTGTTCTACGGAGAACACAGTATTTTATTATTCACCTGTATAAGGGGGGAAGCGGGTATTTGGATTCTACCAATTAAACTAGGCACCTAAAACAATAGTGAAATAGCGTATGAATGTTCTGGGATATCGTTCCGGAATTTTCCAGAACAAGGTACCAGAATTACATGAAAGTCTCCTAAACTTAAGTAAAATAAAACTAGCAACGCATCACGCCAAAAGTCTCTTTAACTTACAATTGGTGAAATATAATGATATTTAAGAAAAGTTTTCAATTATATTTAATAAATCAAATTTTACTCACTTTTGTAATTGTATTGTATTGTGCAGCAGTCGGTGCGGAAGGATTAAATATCCTAAAATATATTATTACAGGGGTTAACCACAAAACAGAAGACGGTAAAGACGATCTAAAATTCTTGAATATAATCTTTTAATGGTTTGTTTAACGATTTTGCAAAGAAAGAAATGAGTTTTAGTTGCAGGGAATCATGAATGTAAGGAAACAGATAGAACAGTTGTCACAGCATTCTTATCCTTTGTGGATAACCAAAGAGAATAGAATATATATTAGAGTGGAATTTACTAGAAAAAATTGTAAAACGGCCATTTGGTTGTACTTTTTCCATACTGCGGTGTACTTCACATATTTGTGCTATATAAACTTTTGGGCCCTGGAACATTATGTTGTAGAAAATCTTTTAAAAATATTAAAAGAAACCCAAATTATGAAATATGCTGGTTTCATAATTGACCAATGATCATTTCACATAGACTCTATGCCTTTCACTTTACAAACGATGATTTTCCGTTATAACTGTAAATCAAATGATGTTTTTTATTCGCCTAATTCATTATAAAGTTTATTTAACAGCTTTAAAAAAATCGAAATTGAAATCGAGAGTCTAGGGAACATACTGTAATAATGTACTCTACTGCATATAATTTGTAAATATTTACATGATTTGTACACTTTGAACTCCCTTTCAGGTTGAAAGTGACTGAAAAAATTCATACCAAGGGATTGTCTAAATTCCACTCTAATACACTTTTTATTCTCTTTGTGGATTTTCATTTATAATTTTGAAAAGAGATTGAAACAAAACATTTCTGTGAAACAATGTTGTTCTTTTTTTTCGATTATAAACGTTCAAGACTTGGGCGTATACAGGAGTTTTTCCATGGGGCTTAACATTCGTTTACATTCGAGTGGCTTAGTGGTGGAACCCCTCTGAAAATTGAGTGCTCACTTCCCTTAGGCCCCCCCCTGTATACGCCTCTGATTCAAGATGTTTTGTTTACATTAAAGAGGCTATGCAGAAATCTAACTTGTGTAGCATATATATAGGGGCGTACTCAGGACTTTGCCTGGGGGGGGGTTCCTTCAAGAAAGGTTTAGCACCCTTTAAGCCTTGAAAACTCACTGGAAACCATAGATTGTAATTACAAAAAGTTTAGCTCGTGTAAGACATGAAATTATCTGCTATATCGCTGATAAAGCAATATTGAGATTATATTTTAAATATTGTTTTTAAGAATTCCAATTTTTCTTTTAAAGGGACTGATATTGTTTAAAGGGACCGATATTGTTTAAAGGGACTGATATTGTTTAAAGGGACTGATATTGTTTAAAGGAGAGGGACAAGCTTAAAGCACGACGGTACCGATGATTTGAGCACCCAAAAGGAGGATATCGTCGTTTTTCCTTCAGAAAAAGTGTTTAATTCTGACAATTTCATCTAATGTCGTCCCTGGTGCAAAAATCCACAAGTCACTTTGATAGATAAACCACAGTTTAAGATATCATTCATTTAAAAATAGATATCTTGTTTGTCAATAAGAAGGTTAAAAGTCAGGAAAAAGTAAAGCTGCACATTTGAAATTTTAAAAAGCGTTATTTTTGTTACAGATGTCGAAAGGATTTTGTCTGATCAAGGATAAATAAAATATACTTCATTTTTCCTTAAAAATTTGCTATTTGCCATTGTGATTTCTTTATAAAAATGGCTTGCGGGGTTATGCAAACACAAACGATGTAGGAAGTTTCCAAAATTCAACACGTTTTCAGTATACCTCTATCTCTTTCTCATTGTCACTCAGATAGGTGTTTATCATATAGAATCGGAACTGTGACAGTTTATAATGGAGGGTCACTTGAAATTATGTATTTGTGTCTACATTCTTGAAAAGTTAAAAAAGTCTATCTTCCAAATATTACAGACCAAAAGGAATTATAATGTAAACTGTATAATATACAAACCTGTCTCTGTGAGATGGCTGAAACCCAGTGACAGTTATTCTGAAAAAAATAAGTTTTACAAGACTCATTATCAAAATCAGTCCCATAAAAATCATTTTGAGTTAATTAATTAATTTTTCTCCTTATTACTACTGCTTAGCTTCTGATTTCTTTTTATATAGTTGTTTTTGTTGATGCAAGAGAGATTAGATATTTCAATTAAAATAATTTCAACCTGGTTATACTCCATATACCTTTTGGGAGGTGGAGTAGTTGTTGTAGTTGTTGTGGTTGTTGTAGTAGTAGAAGTAGTTGATGTTGTTGTTGTTGTAGTTGTAGTAGTTGTAGTAGTTGTAGTTGTAGTAGTAGTAGTTGTTGTTGTTGTGCTTGTTTCTCTAGATTTAAAGTTCCTGCTCTTTATAAGCTCGGTCTTACTTATTCTTCGCCGCCGAATGTTTTGAGGTTTATGTTTTTGAACAGTAGGGTTGGGTTTATGATCAGTATTCTCTGAATTAGATTGGAGTACGGTAGGGGTTGGTCTATGGTTCGTATTCTCCGGGTTATATTGGAGTACTGTAGGGTTGGGTTTATGGTTCGTATTCTCCGGGTTATATTGCAATACTGTAGGGTTTAAAATCTCCGGATGGTTAATTGTTGAGCTTGCAGAACTCTCATAATCATAGTTATAACCACTGTCGGAGTCAGAGTTCCACGAATCTGAACTCTGAGGTTCATTGCCTCTCCTTCTCCCAGAATTTTCTGATTCCATCTTTTGTCGATCTTGCTCTCTGCGCAATATTTCCTTGGAAAGTTTTAATTAAAAATTTGTTCTTTTAACATATTTTTCTCTTTGTTCAAAGGCATTGAATTTTAACGAAGGAATCATTATTGAAAATTATTTTAATAATTTAAATTTTTCTTTCGTTATTCTACCTCCTCTTGTTTCAAGTTATTCCATCGATCTCGATAATCGTGCTGATCATGGTGATGATCCTTATCATCATGATCATCATCACTCTCTTCCCAAAAGTCCAGGGGGAGTCCATCAATTTCGTCCTGAGAAAAAAATTATGAATTTTCTAATCTTTAATCCGTTGTCAATTAACGATCGACTCCATGTTCTTTCTTTAAAAAATAATTATCAAGGCTGCTTAAAAAGACTCTTTTCCTTTTAAATATTACAATATTTTATCATTTTGAGAAAGTTTAACTTGTAAAACATACATATATACATGTAGTTAGGTTTTAGATTTATTAGTGTTGAATAATGGATGAAAAAATTATAAAAAAAAATTACACACTAGGTGTTAGCAATTTACAGTAAAGCTAATTTAACATGTTTCAGATTAGTTCAGTGTCGTTATCCTTAATTTTGAAAAAAGTAAAATTGTTTTATAGATTTCATAGAACTTCAGTCTAAATTTTGTGTGCCACATTTAAGACTTAAAGTATTCGATTTCGTTTATATCGAACACATAACTGTACATGTACATTCCAGTTCTTTAAATGTACCGGGCCGAATTTCAACCAGGCAGGGCAAGCAGTACAGTACAAATACAGACTATATGAGTCAAAACGGGATTGTACGGCAAATGAATAATCTTCTTCTAGTGAAAGGAAAGGAGTCTTTGTCACAAACTCAAATGTTCTAAACCCAATATCTGTGTTATCTGATGGCGTAAACATTTGATATTTTAAACTTATAGATTATTTGGTCTGACAGAATTCTTTATTTGAAATATCTAAGGTCTGCGACATTGGGTGGCTTTAAGATATAGGGATTATAAGATCAGAGTTTGTGACAAAGACTCAATTCCTTCATGTGACATTGTATACATATGCGTTTTAAATTTTCAAAATAGAATTATAATTGTATAAAAGTATATGAAAGGGCAGGTTATTTGAAATATTTGGCAAAATTTATACTTTCTCTTATTTCGAGAAAATGTAAAATTTTGTAAAATATAAAATGTTTTAATTCTCTGGACTTATCATTTTATTTCTACAGAGACATTTACATAAAAATAACAAAAATAGAAAATACTAAGAATACTACAGTTGTTTACTACGGTTGAATTAATTATCTATAAACCCAAATTGTAAAATACAAAGTAAAAAAAGCATTCGTTGTTCTTTTTTAATATTATCGTTTTTAACTTTTTAACATTTATAAAAAAAATATCTGTGATATCATGAAAGTAATTGAGTTTTTGCCACAAACTCTGATTTTCTAATCCCTGATCATTACAACCTGATTTTGTAGACTTTTATATTTCAAACTATAAAAGTTATGTTTGTGGCAACAACTCAATTTCTTCTCTAAACTAAAAATTGCAAATACTTAAATAAAACTTTTGAAGGATAAGCAGCTAAGCTGCAAATCTTAACTGAAACTTTTGAATTATACAGTTAAACTAGATGTGTAGAAAATTTAATATTTTAACTTTGAGACGGAAAAGAGTGAAATTAATATGAGCAGGTGTTTATTTTTTGTAAAAGGAATTATTAAATTAGAAAATAATTTTAAAGTATTTTTTCGGGATTTGATTCACATTGTTATACTGAAATCTTGACTGTTTATAGTTTTTGAATATTGTGAATATTAACTAATTCTAGTGGGTTCGGAGTATTATAACTGAAATGATAAATATGTTATGTAATGAGTAATGATCAATGTTGTCTATTTGTGCATAATTTTGCATATTTTTCTCTTTTCTTTTTCAAAAATTTATTTAAACAAATTTAAACTACGCCATTTATATATGTATTTAAATCTTTGTGTGTGAATAAATTTTTATAATAATAATAATTTTTCGCTGCATTTTCATTTAATTATTAGAGAATTTATTGACATTTAACATTTCATGTTTTTAATTTGCCAAAGTTCTATTCACGATGAAACAAAGTTTTACTTGTCAAGAGTTTAATCTCCTAATATTTAAATGAAATAAATATATGATTAATTATCTTTTGTTTAGTTTCTGAGACTATAATTGAATAAATGTGAGTTATGGTTGAACCGCAAAGAGGTAGTTCAGCTTGACCCGGCGTACAAGAGAAGTGGTTTAACCACGTCTACGCGGATCAACCATGTTTAAAGTTATTAATTAAATATTGGGGTTTTTATAAAAGACATATCACGTCTATCTATACATCTTTTAACCTGTGATTGTTTAATAACTAACAAATAACAATATTTGGGGTTTTTACATTTATTTTTTTATTGCGGATTATCTAAAAAGAAATAATTTTCTCATCGCTAATCGACCTCCCCTGAGCCTCTGAGGACATAAAGTAATCTGAAAACGTTGGACTCTGATATGGCTAAAACGTTGAACGTAAGATTCTCTAAATTCTATTCGTAATTTTGCATAAAGGAATTGAGTGTTTGTAACAAACTCTGATTTTCTAATACCTATATTTTTTCCACCTGATGGTGTAAACCTTTGATATTTCAAACTTAGATTTTTTCATCTAACAGAATTCATAGTTTCAAATATCTAAGGTCTACGGCATTGGATTACAAAGATATAGAGATTAGAAAATCATAGATTGTGACAAAGACTCAATTTCTTTGACCTCTTCTTCAACAATTATATTGGAGTGATGTGACATTTTTTAAAATCCAAAATACACAAACCTGGCTATATTCATCTCTTCTCCTAATAATCTGGTTTCCGCTAAAGAAAATTTTGATTATTAAATTAATCTATATTTAATCAAAGATTAATTATGAAATTAAGGAAATAAGCCACAAACTAATTCCTATTGCTTTTTAACCTGATGTTCAAACCGTTGATATTTTAAACTTAGACTTTCTTATCTAACATAATTTAAAATATAAATACGATATTGGGTTGCAAAGAAATAGGGGTTTGCTCCGTTTCAAGATGATCATATAAATGCTAAAAAAAAAATTTAAAGAAAAAAGATTTTCATTTTAAGATTTTTAAACAATATTTTTTATTTTTATTTAATTTAATTTAGTTTAGACAAGGCGTTGTATTTCCTACTTTTCTCTCTTATTTTCTGATTGTTTGTAAAGAGTTGCTCTCCGGGGATCCTCTAAACCCTGAAAGAGAAAATCCATGAAATTCAGAAAAGAGAAAATCTGTGAAAACATGTCAGAGAGACACGTGGGCGTAGCTGAATAAAGTTGGCATCGTTTCTCATAACAACAAAAATTTGTGTGATAAACCAAAAAAAAGGAAGGTTTAGATTCGCGTCGATTTTTAAAACTTAAAATGTTCAGGGACAGCTGCTCAAAGCTTTAAAAAAGAGTCTAAATTGTTTTACTTAATGATTTTTCCACCAGATTTTAAGAAAATTCGCTTAAAATATTGGTAAAAATCTGCAAGTTTCTCTCCCGTATATATATAAAAATAAGATTAAAATCAAAATGAAAAATCTGTTAAATTGTTGATGAATGTCTCTAGAACTGGAAATCATTAAAACATCGTAAAAATTTAAAATGGCAGACCAAGGCCTGCGCACTTGCTAGAATTTACCATTTTCAGAATCGGTTAATTTTGGATCCTTTTCCCTTAGATAAACAAACTAACCTAAACCAAACTAAACTATACTATAGATGTTAACCCTAAACAGGCTGCAGGGGGGGGGGGCGTTTGGCACATCCCCTCTGTAATTTTTGGTCCTAGCACTCTCATTTTTGACACTATCACCGTGAAATGTTGTGACTTTTAATGAATAGTAATTTAAAGGATTTTTTTGTAAACAAAAATTTTTCGACCCTTTTTTAGGCATTTTTTCCACCCTCCCTAGCGGTCTAATTATTTTTTTCCTTTGAGCTGGCCATGAAAAATTGGGCTATGCACATGCATTTCAACACTATAACCTATTCTCTAAGGCCTTTTTCTAAGGGGGGCACCAAACGCGCGCCCCCCCCCCAGGCTATACATAGATTCAGACCCCACAGCCTTAATAGGGTTAACATAAAAAGCTTTTTGTTGTTTGAATCAATATATAATCATATTCATATCAGAAAACAAGAAACCCTTATAAATAGCAGGAAAATTATGTAACTAGCTGAAGGGCCCGGCGTTGCCCGTGTAAAAAAATTTGAAAAAAAAGTTTTTAAAAATGTTATACAAAAAGTTATAAAAAAAATGCTGGAAAAAATGGTAAAAAACTTCGAATTTTTTTAGCTAATAACAACCCCCGAATACTTATGAGTGTCCACAAATAATTTCAGCCCAATCGGTCAAACAGATATACGCAACATATATATATATATAATAATGTACTCTACTGCATATAATTTGTAAATATTTACATGATTTGTACACTTTGAACTCCCTTTCAGGTTGAAAGTGACTGAAAAAATTCATACCAAGGGATTGTCTAAATTCCACTCTAATACACTTTTTATTCTCTTTGTGGATTTTCATTTATAATTTTGAAAAGAGATTGAAACAAAACATTTCTGTGAAACAATGTTGTTCTTTTTTTTCGATTATAAACGTTCAAGACTTGGGCGTATACAGGAGTTTTTCCATGGGGCTTAACATTCGTTTACATTCGAGTGGCTTAGTGGTGGAACCCCTCTGAAAATTGAGTGCTCACTTCCCTTAGGCCCCCCCCTGTATACGCCTCTGATTCAAGATGTTTTGTTTACATTAAAGAGGCTATGCAGAAATCTAACTTGTGTAGCATATATATAGGGGCGTACTCAGGACTTTGCCTGGGGGGGGGTTCCTTCAAGAAAGGTTTAGCACCCTTTAAGCCTTGAAAACTCACTGGAAACCATAGATTGTAATTACAAAAAGTTTAGCTCGTGTAAGACATGAAATTATCTGCTATATCGCTGATAAAGCAATATTGAGATTATATTTTAAATATTGTTTTTAAGAATTCCAATTTTTCTTTTAAAGGGACTGATATTGTTTAAAGGGACCGATATTGTTTAAAGGGACTGATATTGTTTAAAGGGACTTGTTTTATTATAGAATTAAATTATGATTTCTATAATCTGTATTAGATATTTATAATTCTATGTCTTTACGGTGTTTTTAAAAAGAATATCAAACATATAAATAACTATGAATTTAGAAACTAAAACTAAATCCTGGATATATAATTTATACTTGATCAGACAAAGCAATTAAAAGTGTACCGTTGTGAATTGGACATTTACCGCCTTTATGGAGAGTAACTTAAGCTTACAGTCCCTTTAAGATAAATATAATAAACTATTCGAAAGAGAATTCTTCTAAATAGTTTGTTAACTTACTGCATCCTCTTCGTAATAATCTTCATCATAGTAATCTCCATATTCATCCGAATCAGAACTAAAAAAAGATTTTTGGATGTGTTTGGATGATAAGTTCTTGTTGAAATGATATGGCATAGACCCTATAGAGATATTTTCATAGATAGAGAAAAAATAAATGTTAAAAGTTGGCATGGCAAAGTTGAAAAAATCAAAATTCCTTTTGTCCACGAAATGGTTAGAACTGAAATGTCCCATCGAAAGATAATTTCTTCTGCCAAATACAGAAAGAAAATTAAAAACATGAAATATCTACATTTAAAATAAAATTTTCAATTTTTGTATTTTTGCAAATAATGTTTTCAAGGACCCCTAACACCTATCAAATAACAAAACTTCAGACAAAAGTACAAATCAATAACCGTCAAAAAACAAGATTGTTAAAAATATATCATCTAACAAAATATTTAATAGACGTTATCACATTTTCGAAAATAAAATTGAAATAATTTTACTCTGTTAAAAAAGATAATAATGCAAACCTAAATTGAACAAGGACCCCCCCCCCATTCCCCTTTATTCCTCCTGTTCTATTTTATACAAATATTACAATTTACAATATTAAAATTGTTTTAACTTATGAATAATTCAAATACTAGTATAATTAAAATATTAATTAAAATCTAGATTATAAGGAAATGTAAAAGTAAAAATAAAAGTTTCTAAAAGTTTTTGTGTAAGTATGTTTTAAGGGACTTTATTTGTAATTAGAACTTCTATTTAACAATAAGTTTAAATTGCACCCTGCGACCGACGGGTCGATGTTCAGCCTTTATTCTATCAATAATGTGGAAGATAAAGTTTGGTTTTTATCTTCATTGTTTATACGTTAATATAAAACCCTTAATTGAAAATAATCATTTTTTAAAGAGATAAACAATAAAAATGGATATCTCTTTCATTTTTGACCAGAAAAAGCATTGATTGGCTTTCAACAAAATTAATTCTTCAATCGAAAAAATAAAAAATTTAAGTTTTCATACCTCTGTGATTGAGAATCTTGATAATTCAGTTGGTACGTTGTAGGGATATCTTTCTTCAATAAAAAGGGATTTGATTTATCTCTCGTGCTTTCAGTTTGTCTTTCAACATAGATCGGATTATCTCGTTTATTGAAAGTAGGTCTTTCATGTGATATCGGCCTCTCTTGTCCGCTTGGATTTGGCCTCTCATAGAAAACTGACCTCTCATGTCCATTTTGATTTGGCCTCTCATAGAAAACTGACCTCTCTTGTCCTTTTTGATTTGGCCTCTCATATAAAACTGACGTTTCTTTTCCTTTTTGATTTGGCCTCTCATATAAAACTGACCTCTCTTGTCCACTTGGATTTGGCCTCTCATGTCCATTTGGATTTGACCTCTCTAATAAAATTGGACTATTTGGCAGATTTTGATTTGGTCTCACAAAGGATGGTCTACCTTGGCCACTTGGATTTTGATTTCGATGATTGTTCAGTATTTGATCTCGTCTTTTGGCCGGTAGAATCTCAGATTTTCGTCGATCGGCCGCCGGTTTGTTTAGCGTTGGACGTTGCAGGTTCAAATCCACGGAATAGTTTTTTAGACTTGAACCTGGGAATAGAATTTCAACCATAGGGGTGCTTTGAGCCTCTTCAATTGGATTTTCGAAGTTATATTTTGGCCGGAATCTATTGGGGTTTCGTTGGCTCTTTCCTGCAGAACTGCGCTCCTTTGTTTGCAACTTCGTCGCTAACATTGTTTTTTAGTAAATAAGATTTTTACATGGTTTATTTTTAAAATTATTGATGAAAGCCTTAATCAATTATGACAGGATTTTGTGCTGTCAATTTCTCTAATAAATATATAAATATCTTGAGGCGTCTAAATATAAAAGATATATATTGTTTTTTGCTAAAACAACTAATTACCTCGATTTGAAGGGATAACTTTCCAATCCTCCTCTGTTGGTCTTGTCACTACCAGATCCTTAACAAAGGAATTAAGTTTTTGCCACAAACTCAAATTTTTTTGATCACTAAACCTTTGCAACCCGATGGTGTAAACATTTGATATTTCAAACTTGTATAATTTGATCTATAATAAAATATATAGTTTGAAATATCTAAGGCCTACAAAATTGGATAGCAAAGATATAGGGATTAGAAAATTAAAGTTTGCGGCAAGAGCTAAATTCCTTTGCAAAGTGTTAAGGGTTGCTAAGATGCCTCTTTTAGAGCGTTTTTTGCCCCCCCCCCTTAGAAATATAGCTTATAACTTAATTTTTGCAGCGCAAAAAAAATATGTAAAAATTGAAACAGTTAGTTACAGTAAAAAATCTAACATTTTGCGATGCAGAGAAACCATCTTTCGTTACCTGAAAAAAACAGTGTTTTATAAGACAATTAAAAAAATATTTATAAAATGTATTATGTATTGTTTTGTAAATATGTACTTACTGGACCCCCAAACTGGGAAGTGTACTGTAAAGCTTCTTGTACATCTGCACGGGAACGCAGAGGTGGGCTGTACAACAGGGGTCCGTACTGTAACAATAAAATTGTACAATGTGCACAACAGGGGTCCGTACTCTGTAACAGTATAATTGTACAATGTGTACAACAGGGGTCCGTACTGTAACAGTATAATTGTACAATGTGTACATGAAGGAAACTGATCTCAAAATCCAGTTTTCTCAGGGGCGTATTCAAGAATGTTTCCAGAGTGGGGCTTATTTTTTTTGTTCCAAGGGGGGCTCAGAACCTGTTGGGCCTGGAACCCCTGAAAACCATTGATTTTACTGGTCCAAGGGGGGGGGGGGTTGAGCCTTCTTAGCCCTTCTTATTTTATCCAGCAGAATTTCTTTTTTGAAAATAATAAAAGTCTACGATTTCAATGGAAAATATTGGGATTAATTTATGATTAATTAGAAAATTTGGAGAATAATTAGTTCCTTTATAATGAAAGCTTCGATATTCAATAATCAACGATGTAATTATGAATGATTTTTCCACATCATATTTTTGTACTTTATTCTTTCAAAAGAAAAACTGTTAGGGGTGTATGTTTTGCAGGGAGTGTTATATAAATTTTGATGATTTTGGAAAATAAAGAAAAATTAAATATTAAAAGTCATTCTTTTTTATACTTTTAATAATGAATTCTCCTTAAAAATCTTTGATATGCCCAAAGTCAGCGAAAAACCCTAAATAAATTTCCGCTCCCTGCAAGCATATTTAATTTCTGGTTCAAAAGGGGAGGGGGAGGGAGAAAAAGGGGTGAAGGAGAAAAAAGGGGGGGAGGGAAAAAAAACCTTTTCGAGAAAAAATACACTACTCCAAACTTTTTAAAGTCAAAATAAAGTATGAAGAAAAAACTTTAAAAAATAAAATTCTGATATTCATAAATATTCGAAATATATGATAATATATTTAACCTGGATTCGGGGGAAAATAGGAGGCCTATCCCCATACAAAACATCACTAAAAAATATAAAGAATTTCTAACGATCGACTTTTTAAAAATGATTTGAAAATATCGTTGATTTTCTAGACGATAAAATGATAATGCCCAAGTGCGATATCTTAAGGTGAATTGCGGATTATATGAAGCCTATAGTTGCGGAAGAAAAGTAGGTACTGTCGCGAATTAAGCATGCAGCTCTTTTTAAATGGGGGTCTTCATTAAAATTATATCGATAATCGATAATCCCAATTTAAGATATTCTGTTGCTTTTGAATAAAATTTCTTCAAGAAATATTTGCTTTTGTATTTTTCATTTAATGCAAACTAGACCGACGGAGAAAGTAAAATGTGTGTGACATCATTTATACAACTTAAAAGGACAGACCGGCTATGTAAAATAGTTAAGCTGAGTATGCAGTGGACAAATTCTTTAGGATTCATTTGAGCCATACCTTACATAGCCGGTCTGTCCCTTTTATGAACCTTAACAGCTCCTCTCATTTGAATTGTTCGTACAAGTATGGGAGAAGCAAGTTATTTTCGTTTTTGCGTTTACATATTAGAAATTAGAAATATTAGAAATTTTAATTTTTTTTGTTTATCTCCAAAGTTGTCCAATTAAAGGATTGAAAAGAGTTTATTCTCACTTGCAATTATTTTACTTTTTACTTTTACTTTTACTTGACACCATCTAGTGTTCTATCTGTTATTTTAATTATTCTATGATTTTACCTCAAAGATTCTCTTATTAACGCGGTCATTTTCTGGAGAACTGTTGCCTAATTAAAATAATATTAATAACAAATTTTAAAGAAATGTGACCGTTGTGACCGTTGTTTTATTTATTTGTTGTATTTTACTAAGGCTGAACCGAAGTGGCCCAACATTTTTAATTTAACTGCATTGGAAGTTTATGAAGTTTTTGAAAACTAACAAACATAATTGGCAGCTCGGACTAAGCTTACAGGGCTGTTCGCGCCCATCTTCTATTTCAATTATGAACATGTTCTCTTAGTGTACATTGTAAAACAAAAACAAACAAAAAAGGTTAAAAAAAACTTTCACCGTCAAGAGGAAATAATATATTAATGCAAAAAATAAATATTTAAATTATATAATTCTAATGTAATGAATTCTATTAGTAAGAAACTGTTTAACATCTCATTTTCTTAAAGTGACAGTTGTGTTGTAATGACTGTTGTGTTTTAGTGACTGTTTTGTGTTGTAATGACTGTTATGTTTAAGTGACTGTTGTGTTGTAATGACTGTTGTGTTGTAATGACTGTTGTGTTGTAATGACTGTTATGTTTTAGTTACTGTTGTGTTGTAATGACTGCTGTGTTGTAATGACTGTTGTGTTGTAATGACTGTTGTATTGTAATGACTGTTGTGTTGTAGTGATTGTTGTGTTGTAATGACTGTTGTGTTGTAATGACTGTTATGTTTTAGTGACTGTTGTGTTGTAATGACTGTTGTGTTGTAGTGACTGTTGTGTTGTAATGACTGTTGTGTTGTAATGACTGTTATGTTTTAGTGACTGTTTTGTGTTGTAATGGCTGTTGTGTTGTAGTGACTGTTGTGTTGTAATAACTGTTGTGTTGTAATGATTGTTGTGTTGTAATCGTTTACAGTCCCTTTAATTTTAATCGTTTACAGTCCCTTTAAGGGTAATCATTTACAGTCCCTTTAAGGGTAATCGTTTACAGTCTCTTTAATGGTAATCGTTTACAGCCCCTTTAAGGGTAATTGTTTACAGTCCCTTTAATGTTAATCGTTTACAGTCCCTTTAATGGTAATCGTTTACAGTCCCTTTAATGGTACTAGTTAAAAGTCCCATTAATGTTAATCGTTTACAGCCCCTTTAAGGGTAATCGTTTTTACCCTGTATTATCCAGTATTTTTAGATGAAAATTTGATATTAGTTCATTAATCAATTTTCCATTGAAAGGGATTTAGTTAGAACATTTATAATTATTTTATGAAGGGAAAAATAAGTTTAAGATTACCGAAAACTTAGAATACTTTCCCAGCTGCAAATTAAACGCACAAGAAGAAGACGATTTATTTGGCGTAATATCCCGTTTTCCCATCAATTGTCTGTTATATTCTTATGTATACTGTATATTTAAAACTAAGAATTCTGTTGGAATATCGAAGGTTTAGGACATATTGTGTTGCAAAGGATTAGGGATTTTAAAATTAGAGTTGGAGCCGAGTAATCAGGTTTTTTTACACTGTACCTCTTTCGGTTTCTTTAAAATTTACCTCTTTCGGTGGCGATGTATTGATTGATTTCCGAAAACCCTGGAAGGGAACTGGCCTCCTCTCAGATATCTTAAAGTTTAAAAACTAGAAAAAACTGTGTTTTTGAATTAATTTTTTTTTATCCCATTCTGAGCAATATTATAAACCTTGTCCAACTCCATTAATGAAAACAACCTTTGCAAAATGATTTAAAAGTCAATATTTTTTTAATTATTTCAGCTGCAAATCTAGAATTTACTTTAAAATCTCTTGAAAACTGCAGTAGAAAGAAACATATGTGTGCCACATATAAATATTTGTCAAAAATTTAAAAAAAAGCTTTTTCACATTTTTTCGGACATTCTTTTTTTTTTTTTTTGGTTAAAAGTATATCAACCCTGGGACATCTTTTTTTAAGAAAATGTAACAAAATTTAAAAATCTGAAATTTTCTTTAAAAAAGTGCTCTTTTCCACGGACGTCAATATATCTTAAAATATCTTAATTTTAATCTTAAATATTTATCTTTTAAAGAAATCTGTGAAGAATGTTTTCTGAGACAAAAAAGAAAATGATTCTTCAACAGAGGTAAAGTTAAAAATATCCAATGGGTGGAAAAGATAAATTGGAGGAAATATCCAAGAATTTTTTCGATTTTATGTGGATGATTTTTATTGAGTTTTTGACCACCTAATTCATGAATTTCAGATAAAAGGTCCACAGAAATTTTTTTTTCAATATTTTCAAATTTTATTTTTTATTTTAAAGATACCTGATCTTTAATAAAGGCAGGCCGACCAGCTGAGCCTGCTTGATCTCCGTTAAATATTCTAAAAAATAAAAAAGTAAAAAATTAGAAAAACGAAACAAAAAACTAGAACTGGGTAACATAATATTAATACTTCAGATAATCTTATCATCAAATAATAAAATAGTGATTTTTAGAAAATATTTAAAAATAAATATAATATTTTCCATAAATTATAATATTTGACACACAAATGTAAGTACATTACACATTCACATTTTTATGATTACTTTTTAAGAATCCAAATGTTAGACAAGAGTTCATACGCGACGATAAGACCCATGAAATAGTGGAAAAGGAAGACAGAATTTTTTCAATCTTTTGTGCATATTTGATGTTGTTGCATGGCAAATGCATTTTCTTAAAAGTCAACTTCTTATTCCACATTTATTTTAGATAAAAATATTGCATGTTAAAAAAAAATTTTGTTTTAAAAAGAAAAAAGAAAAAAGTTCGGTTTGAAATTTTTCCAAGCAAAAAAAAACAATTTTTCAATTTCTTACTAGAGCGCAAAGTCGTCAGTAGTAGAAATTTATCTGACTTTTATCTCTTCAAGGTGAAATAATTTTACTGAAGAATTTTTCTAAGAATTATAAACTGAAATAAGAAATTGAATAGTTGTAGATTTTGATTTGTGAAAAGGAGAATTTAAACAATTCCCAGAAAGCTTTGAATGAATATTTTATACAACTTTTTTTGCTGAATTCATGTTTAAATTGCACTACGCGTGCATAAAGTTAACAAATAATTATTTATGCTGTACTGTAATTGGAAGAGATGCATTAAAAAAATTTCGAGTTTTAACTTTACTTTTCAAGAGGATTTTAAGACATACGATACGGATATTGTTAAATTCATGCGACACCATGGTACACGGGAAGCCGTAGTACATTTGAATTTTCGAGCCATGTCAACCTTTCCGGTCCCCGTTTGTACTGTATCGTCCGCACGTTGGGTAAATAAAGCAGACACTCAATAGGACTAGCCGGTGCAACAAGGTTGACGCGGTCAGACTTTNACCTTGTTGCACGGGCTAGTCCTATTGAGTGTCTGCTTTATTTAGCCAATGTCCGGGCGATACAGTACAAACAGGGACCGGAAAGGTTGACCTGGCTCGGAAATTCAAATGTACTATGGCTGCCCGTGTAGGTTGAATTTACTTTTACTAAAGGGTCAGGGGTGAGTGAGTATGACTTTGTGACCACGAAGCCCTTCGAGCTTTGAGGTATACTAAGGAGGGAAAATTTACTTGGTCACAAACTAGTAATACAAAACATTTCTTCTCAATAGTTCTTTAACAATAGAAGTTTTATCTTGTTAAATTTTAATCTTATGCAAAGGAATTGAGTCTTTGCCACAAATTCTGATTTTCTAATCCCTACATCTTAAAAATCCACTATTGTAGACCTTTGCTATTTCAAACTATAAATTCTGTGACACAAAATAATTTATAAGTTTGAAATATCAAAGAAACAGAGAATGCAACCTGATGGTGTCATCAGGTTGCATTCTCTATTTAAATTATATCAAATTTTATAGATTGTAAAGTTATTTTTTTTGTAAATTAAATCAAGTGAAAAGTTATTTTTACCTAGTGTGTGTGGTGAAATCAGAGTGTCGCGAATACTGATTCTTTAAAAATATATTTTTTATAGATTGAAATTGTAGATTTACAAATTTTCTACATAATATTAAACCTGAGCTGAAAACTTTATAATGGTGGATATCGAGATTATAATGCTTAATCCTCTATTTTGCCTATTATTGAGACTAACTTAATCTTGTAAAGTTTTACTTGTATCCTGAAAAGTGTATAAAATTCAACCAATCATAGTCGCGTATATGAAGCCGATAAATTTGAAATTTTGCGCGCCAATTAAGATTACATACAGAAATGGGAGGGACTCTTTAAATTTAAAAAACCCGGTTTTTGATTTTTCTCTACTATATCCAAGAAAGAACGGTTTAAGAAGAAAATCAAAAGTGTTTCCAGTGGATACTCAGATTAAGTAATCGAGATTAAGGATATCTCATTCTAAAGTTTTCAGCTCTGTACTTATTAAATTAATATACTTTTTAATCTAAAATGTTTTCAAATCCTATTTTTTTATTTCTTGATATACTAAAATTTCAAAAATATTAAATTACATAATTTCACCATGTTGAAATATAATTAAACTTTATTATACTTTTTAATCTCAAATCATATACTTTTATTCCTTGATATTTTGATCTGAGTTTGGATAATCAAATTCATATTCTGCAAAGGAAGCTTCCACATCATTATCTGACACTTTGCGGGTTTCTGGCAGCCATTCATTTCTGAAAATATACGCTGTTTTAATTCTTTTCTATACAGGGTGAACCAGAAAGAAGAGAAATTTCTTTGTTTCTTTATTCTAAATGTAAAATGTTATTAAGGGCAATTTTTTAAAACAGTGCCATCTACATTTGGGAGATTTTTCTGTTGCAGCAATTGAAAATTACAAAATACACAGTGAAATTTTCATCGTGTAAGTTTTTAAAATATTTTTGCATATACAAATTATTTTGACACATTTAAACATTAAGATTAATCAAAAAAATTTACATTTTCTCTTACTCATGTAAAACCTTAAAAAATTAATCACAACTATTTTTTAGAAAAATTCTAAATATATCTATTGTTGGAATTTAGAAAAACCTACCCCAAAAAGAGTTTAAAAAATTGTGTGACAAAGTTTATTTTTTTATCGAAGCATTTTCATTCAGATTCACCATACTATCGTTAAAACACTTGAATTTTGATTCAGATTCACCATACTACCGTTAAAACACTTGAATTTTGATTCAGATTCACCATACTATCGTTTAAACACTTGAATTTTCATTCAGATTCACCATACTATCGTTTAAACACTTGATTTTTAATTTGAAAAGTAATTTAAACTAAGGTTTTAAATTTATGGATTGTGTATAATTCTATCCTAGGAAATATCAATTTTGAAAACTTTAAATTATTAAATTGTTGATTTGAATATTAATTAAATCGTTAAAAATCAAATAATAAAAAACAGAGATCCTCCAACAATTACCTGATATTTGGCGGAGTTTGATTGCTTGTAAATTGCGGATTTTCAGATGACAGCTGTTTGGTTCGATCATTCGGGGATTGATACTGAGATTGAAGATAGTTTGCTGTTCTCTAACAAACGTGAATTTTAATATTTATTATTTTATTATTATGTTTATTATATTTATTATTTATATATTATTTTATTATTTATTATTTTTAAAGTTTAAATAAAGTAGGACCTTGAAAACTGTGAAATAGGAAGAACAATATCATGTAATTTTTATGTGTATCATATGTTAATTGTTTGTGACCTTCCATGGAAAAATGGCAATGTCTGATTTACAACAGTACCCTTGTAAGCTCTGCCTGATTAAGTATGAAGTAGATATCTATGTTTTTGTTCCTTTAAACTGTTTTTTTTTTTCATTTGCAGTTTCTCTGGAGAAATTGACAGAAAGGCACTGAGTTTTTGTCACAAATTATGATTTTACAATAGCTATATCTTTGCAACCTGATTGTGTAAGCCTTTGATATTTTAAACTATCATTATTTGATCTAAAATGATTCATAGTTTGAAATATCTAAGGTCTCCGACGTTGAAATGCAAAGATTTAAGAATAAGAAAATCAGAGTTTGTGACAAAAACTCAATTCCTTTACACAGAAAAAGGACGGTATCTTCTTCAAGGGTACCGTTGTAAATCGATCCTTGCCATCTTTGCATAGATAGTCAATTTAAATTAAATGAGGTATTTCCAAAACTCTTTCTTTTTCTTTCTATCAATACAATGAAGACGACTTTTTATTTAAGTTTCGATTGTTTACAAGCTTTTTTCCGAATTGCAAATAATCCAAGAAACCATTTTTAAATTGGAAGCTTCTCTGTAGTCTGTACAGTGTACAACTATGTTATTGTGTATTCACATTGTTTAACAGCTTGATATAAATCAAAATTTAAATCAAAATTTGTTTATGTATGTGCGACAATTGTACAAATAATGATTTTAGTACAAGATAAAAACTTACTTGAAGCTGCACCTGGCCTTGTCTAGCGTAAGCTGCAGAAGCTGCTGCCCCCCAGGGGACGTGATGCTGCTCTTGAATATCACGAAGCTGTCCAAAATTCCCTGGTATATCTTCTGACTCATAAAGTCTATGATTCACTAGATTATTAGTGTCTCTTTTTCTTATACTTTTTTCACTAACTACCCCTCTTATAACGCATATCACCTAAAAATAAAAAAGGGAATTGAATCTTTCCCTCAAACTCTGATTTTATCATCCCAATATATTCAAATCTGAGTTAGAAATTTTAAAGGTTTACACCATCAGGTTGCACAGATGTAGGGATGAGAAAAAATGAGTTTGTGGCCACGACTCAATTTCTTTATTATACAGTGGTAATTATTTTGGTTTATATAGGCTTACCACTTTACTCATCCATAGACATTTTATTTGAATACCTTCTTAAGTCTAAAACCAATGGCGTATACAGAAATAAATCTAGGAGGGGACAAAATTTGCACGAAGCGCCAAAAAATTTTAGCCCCCCAGGAGCTTCTAGGGGGGGGGGGAATTTGAACGGTAAATTCAAAAGATTTGGCTTCTTGGATATCAGGCATAAGTTTAAGATGCTTTAAAGGTCCATATACAGTACAGGACAATTACCATGCATGTGTTTTATGCAAGGTACATATACAGTACAGGACAATTACCTTGCATGTGTTTTATGCAAGGTATATACAGTACAGGACAATTACCTTGCATGTGTTTTATGCAAGGTACATATACAGTACAGGACAATTACCTTGCATGTGTTTTATGCAAGGTACATATACAGTACAGGACAATTACCTTGCATGTGTTTTATGCAAGGTATATATACAGTACAGGACAATTACCTTGCATGTGTTTTATGCAAGGTATATATACAGTACAGGACAATTACCTTGCATGTGTTTTATGCAAGGTATATATACAGTACAGGACAATTACCTTGCATGTGTTTTATGCAAGGTAACAGAAAAAAAGTATTGGTTCTAAAAAGTATTGGTTCTAAAAAATCGACATTTTAATATACTGTCATGTTTGTTTTAATTAGTATTTAAAGTAGAGAAAGTAAAAGACATTTTTGAAAATAAAGAACTCAACTTAAACTTAATGTTTATGAGATTAAAAAAGAGACAAAGATCATAAAATAATTATGACTTTTAAAAGTTTCCGTTTTGAAAAAAAGTTTGAGTACAATTGTGATCTATATAATAAAGCTCTTTGTTCATTTTTATGTTTGCTATGGCTGGCCAAATGGCTGTATCAATAGGGCTCAATTTTAGTGAGGAAACTCATGGATACCTATGGGGATGACATAATGTAACCCTACAATCTTCTTAGTGCACTGAATAAACAGCAAACTAATTTTTTTATGTTCTTTACTCTTGAGTTTAAGATTTTAAAAGTGTGAAAGCTCTGAGTTCTAGGTTATAGGTCTAGGGTGGGGCACTGCTCCCCTTGCCCCCCCCCCCTGTATACGCCCTTGAACAAATTACGCATTTGTGTTCTATTTGTTCAACTCTCCTACGCATTTATAAAAACCTTTCTTTTTATTTTTTTTCCTCTTGTTTTTTTTTAACAAATAAATAACACATCCACCACCATGAGAGAGCTAAAACTAAAAATAGAAATACAATATCCTGTTGTAAAAGAACTTTATACCGAAAATTTTTTTTAAATGTTGAAATCAGAATTCCCACATAAAGCCATGTTTTATCCTTTGTCCAAATAGTACTTAGTCCCGAAAATAACCCTCAAACGTATAAGAACGATATTTTCGAACCAAATGATTTTACTGAAGGATTGTTCGGTGAGAAAGCGAACAAAATAGATAAAAAATGAATTTAAACTTTGAGTGAATGAAAAGAAGAACGACATGTTCACGAAAATAAACGCACAACATGAAAAACAGCCAAATTCTCCCAAGTCTAGTTCCAAGTAGAAGTAATCATGTTTTAGCAGAGAAGAAAGTTAAATTCGTAAATAAAACATGTTCTTTTCTAGTTTCTTGTTAACCAAGAATTGTATTTGTACAAAGTTAAATTGAATCTATCTAGAGAAAACCAGAAATAAACCAGGTTCTAATCATTCGAATTTACATAAACAAATTTAAGAATATTTACAATTCTCTTCTATTTCGACAAATGTAATCTGTAGAGTGGGTTTTTAAAGAAAAAAAATAAAATCGAACATTACATTCGTTTTATCGAATAATTAAAAGATTTTCGAAATTACAAAACATTTAATGCAAAAAAGTCATTAATTTTCTAAACAGGCCAGACTTTAAATTATCGCAAGCCTGGACCTTAGGGTTTACCTCGCCACCATTCGTATACTTTTGGTAGCCCTAGGGCCTAGACAAATACATTTTAACAATGCATTTTGCTTGTTTATAGCTTAAGTTTAAATGGAGTAATTGGTTTAATACACTTTTTGATTTCTGCGTGAGAGGGTTTACTTCTTGGGTTTCAATGGATTTTGTGTGATATCTCTATAGATTATATTGCAGGAATTTACGTACGAACCAAATTGTAATATTTTTCTAAAAAAAATCATTTAGTGTATAAAGGGGCTGTATATAAGTAATTTCAAGTGGCATTCAACTTTTAAAGTGACATGTCTACTCTATAAAAAGTGTAGAATCTCATAAAAACGTGCCCGGTCCTATTGCATTAATGTTCATGGTAACGACCGCGGCACGTTATGGTGCAGAATTATATAACGTGCAGGTTTGATAAACTATTGTTAAGATAACATGATATTTTCTGGAAATCTTTGTCAAATATATTCTATTATTTGTCGGACCGAAAAAACACATTAACTCTAATCTCTCCGAGAAAAATATTTGTTTAGCGCTGCTAGAAAAATGTTAAAAGAATAGCGAAAACATATATGCATATTTTATATCATATATGCATATTTTATATCATATATGCATATTTTATATCATATATGCATATTTTATATCATATATGTATATTTTATATCAAGACTGACTAAAAGTACAGGAAAAAGTTTTAAATTAAAATTTTAGGATTAAAATTAATACAATTTCTCCCGTAAACAATTGAAATCTAACAAATTTTCAACGATAACTCCTATTATTTAAGAGCTATTGCAAAAAGCAAAAACGTTTTGAATTTCTAACCAATTATACCAGTTGTAATTAGTTGAACTGTGTAGACTAAGTTGAACCACTTCGCTTGTGCGCCGAGGTACAAGTTGAGTCTATGTCTGATTCACAACAATACCAATCAAACTTTGTTTATTCAACGATGAAGAAACTTTGTTTTTATTTTTTTTTTAAATAATAATTTTACATTGGAGTTTCTCACAGTAAAAGTCACGTGCGGATTTATGCTTTATCAGATGAAGGTTTAAGCGTGTAATCTTTTTAATCTTACATGTAAACCTTTGAGCAAAGGGTCACTTTTTATTAAGTCTATAGTAGACGTCATACATTCAAACATTTAGTTGCATCAGAAAGATTATAATAAAGATATCATGAATAAAAGAGGGTTTGTTTGATCTTCAAAAAGGATAAAACTTCAAAGCCTGTGATAATCCAAAGTCCTGCAAAAAACTTGAAAACTGTGGTTTTGATTCCTAGAATTCTAATAAAAGATGAATAATGAAAAAAGTTTCAAAGGAAGGTAAAAGTTCGGATTAACTATATTTTTTTCTTTATTTGACAAAAGTATTTTAGGCATTGTTAAAAGTAAGCATATGACGTATTTCATAAATTCTAACTAAATTATATATCAAAGCTCTACACATATATATGTTAGCTATTGCTAGCCAAACGGCTGGACCGAATTGGCTGACATTTTTTAGGAAACCCATGACCATGGGTACCCATGGAGGAACAAAAGGCAAACAAATTCGATTTTTATTCTTTAAAGGGAGTGTTCGCGAAAAATTAAAGACTTAAGTACCGAAGAACGGAGTGTCCATACAAATTCAGAAAGTTGCAACATACGACTTGGTTCATAAAAAAAATCAATTTGATTTTAAACAAATCATTTAAATATTGCAACCAAAGTCATCGATTATTTTTCAACGCATTCGTATATAGATGATATTTCATAATATTTTCGATTTTTTCCATTTTTAAAATAATATTTATTTTACAACTTGTTTTCACGACAGCGCTGGATTTTCGAACATTAATCCTGGAAAATATAAAAATGTCGTCTTCATTATAAAAAATCCTGGAATCAAGGAATAAAGTTTTCAAAAGTAACTTGTAGATCATAAAATAAATAAAGTAAGCCTATACCCCTTTCATTTATCGCGAACACTCCCTGTAAAAAAATCTTCAAAAATAAAAAAAATTCTTTAAAAATCTAATTTTTATTTCAGGGGCAACGCCAGGCGTACAATTCAACAGTTTTTTACATATTAAGTTGAAATAATCCAAGGACATAAATTCAATAGACCAACTATACTTACCGTACCCGGAAAATTAAAATTTCAATATAAGGGGGATGTGTAGGTATAATTATAGCATGAAACAAATCATAAAACCGCTTTGATACAATTTTTAATATTTAGAATAAACAATGTCAAATAACTGTTTTTACACTCTGCTAAATTATGACCCAAGAAGAAAATTTAAACAAAAAAAGGTAAATGTGTCCTATCGTATTACCACTCCACCCTGACAAACCAGAGTGAGCAGCATTCGGTTTCTATCTATTTGAAATCTAACGTGTTTTGGTCTATAAATCAACATTCTTTTACTTTACGGAATTGTTTATTCTATACATTTTCATTCAAAATGCATGATGCCGACAAAAAAATATAAAAGGAAAAAGGCTTACAAATTATGTTTAATATGTCAAATTGTGATCGAAAGTCACAGCATTCTGGAATATTGACAGAACCGTTAAATCCACGTGGCTCTTACCCCCCGTGGAAGGTCAAAAGTGTATTCCCCCCTCCAGTGCAGAGGACGAGGTGTATTTTCTGGGGGAGGGGGGGGCTTAGTTCCCTCTAAATCAGGGATATCTATGGGTTTCAGGGTATTTGTGGGTCCAAATGGGCGATAACCCACAGTCACAGAGAGAAAGAAACAAAATTTATATTCTATAAAATATTCAGATTCTATAAAAACCCGCCCGCCTGAAAAAATTCCTGAATACAGCCAGCTGTCCCCCTCGATCCAAGGACACATGTCTGAAACTTAATCCACCGGCTAGAAACCTAAGTACTAAACCTGCCCCAACCCCCAACCCCCAACTCCAGGTCGCCCACTAACCAATAACATAAGCTCGATGGATCGGAACTCTACCTTTCAATCCGAAATAATGTTTCCTCATTGGACGACCCGTGTGTGTCTGCGGGATTTGATTGGTCGGATCAACAAGCTTTTAGAGAAGATTCATTCCGGCACTTTAGTTAAAGTTCTTAACACTAGATGTCTCTTAAACCAGATTAGTTACTTTACAATATTTATTACCAATTTTTCAACATTACATTTATTTCAAATTTGCGGGAAAAACCACATTTTTAAACAGGAAACTTTGTAAATTGAAAATTAATTGTCAGTAATGTTAAAAAATAGTTATCTTTATAAAACACATAAATATAATATAAATTTCATCACAACTTTTACCACTGTTGTCATTACGGTGTGATTAGTAGTTTAGTTGCCAAAATTATTTGCTTAGGCTAAAGCCTAGATTATACGTAATAACTTTTATCTGAGGAGGAAGTTCTATCGAGGCACGACAGTAACGAGCCTTTTCAGTGCAATGGATGGTCTACATAGAACAGAATCCAGCAAATGGTTAAGGCTCTATAAATATAATAGTTATCATGACTGGACCTGTCTTCCTGTTTAATGGAGGGGGGGGGGATATTAAGAAAATAGCAAAGTAAAATAAAAATTAACTAGGAGATGGTGTTAAAGCGGGGATACATCACAATCAGGGTTAGAACGCAAAATAGTGGAGTGGAGTTCAAAATATATATTATGCTGTGTTTGTCAATAATGAATTTAAACTTAATCTAAAATTTTCTTCTGAATATATTCCTTTCGTGAAATTATGCAAACTTTAAGACTCTGACAAACTAGAAACAGCTGGTTTCCCACAAAACATGAAACTTTTTTATAGTGTTAACCAGAAATTCTTTTATTCTAATGTTCTGAACCTCAACGTTAAATTCATAGCCTGAACCCCCCACCTCCCCCTCCCCCTCACAATTCCATAATTTCAGTCTTTTCAATTACACCATAAAAGATTTCGAATATCTTTGTTATTATCAGATTTCAAAGATTAGAAAATTTAAGTTTGTGACANGGATATTTGGCTTTCAGAGATTTCACTTAATTAAAAATGTTCTTCTGAATATATTCCTTTCGTGATCAATTATGCAAACTTTTGACTCTGACAAACTAGAGACAGGGTTAAGCCCACAAAAAATGAAACTTTAATAGTGTCAACGCAGAAATTCTTTAATTCTGATGTTCTAAACCTCACCCTTAAATTCATAGACTGCACCCCCCACCCCCCCCTCCCCTTCACAATTCCATAATTTCAGTCTTTTCAAGTTACACCAAAAAAGATGGAATACCATTGTTATTATGCCAACTTACATATTGATTAAAATTATGGTTTTCTTATTTTTTTGCAACCCAAGGTCGTTATAGACCTTAGATATTTCAAACATAATGATTTTTGTAGTAGATCAAATAATCTAAGTTTTCAATATCAAATTTTTGAACTTTGCAACAAGTTGCAAACATATATGGAATTACAAAATTTGAGTTTGTGGCAAAAGTAAAATTTAAAATATTACACCTTGGTGTCGTACAGCGAGTATTATCAATATGTTATATATATATATATATATTCACGTATATGCAGCTCTAGAAATTTGATTGCAGGTATATATGCAACTAGAGAGATTTAATTCTAATTCAAGCAACAATTGTAAACAAAAACTTTTTTTTTAGTATTTTTGTTTTTAAACGGAACACGATTATTTCAGTTTTTTGTTTTGAAAACGGGAAAAAGATTTTTTTCAGATTTTCGTTTTAAAGCAAAAAAAATCTATTTTTCAGGTTTTTTTTCGTTTAGGGTTTTTCAAAAACGATTTTTTAAATTGTGTTGGCTCTGAAAATTCAAAACCATCGTTTTAAAAAAATCACTTCACTTTAAAAACCAGTAAAAACGGAAAATTATCTTGTGAAAAATAAGTCCCAAATGATGCCAACTTGTGTACAACTTGTAAATAAAGCAATATTTTAAATACAGGACAGAAAAGGGGAAATCTCCCCCCCCCCCTCCTGAAAAATAGGGGGACGTCCCAATTAAAAAATGTGGGGCGCAATTAGGGAGTGAACATCTCCTGGCTCCTTAAAATTGGGTTTTAAAATGGATTAAAATCTATTCAATATTTTTTTTTCAGGGATCAAAAAGATAAGATTACCTTTCAAGGTTTGAGAAAAAAGAATACCTTTAATATTTTCAGGATCGGGATAAAAATTATTCAGTTATTCTATACTTTTTCTTCGCAACAATGGGATGGAGAGGTATTATATTGAACTCCTATGCAAGAAGGGGAGTGGAGTTAAAGCACATATTTTATTGCAAATAAGCATACGATGGAATAATGCGGGGATTTTAAATCTATATAGTACTATGTAAATTGCACTTTTCTTAGTAAGACGGGGGGTGTAAATTGCAGTATACGATGCAGGCCTAAGGAGGGGGAGGTAATAATTTTTTTGCAAATAATAATTTAAATTTAGGGACATCACAGCAATGTTATAACTAAACTTTAATTACTCGGTCTTGGTATACTACGGTATTTACGGGTCCAGAATCTACAAGAACTTTCCTCCACGGGACGGTAGTTCTCCAAATAAACCCAACTGTATATATATACGTAAACCCCAGAAGAAGAATCAATGAAGGAGGAAAACTCAATTAGTATAAAATAAAAAAACCTTGAACATACTCTTGACTAAAGATTTTACTAAGGTTGTTGAGTCTTATTATTTTAGTTTATGCTAGAAAACGATAGAGTGTTCAGCATAGATATATTTATGGTATTCAGATTTTATTCAGAGAGAGAGAGATCGAAACGTTTAAACAAATGAGAGATACCTAGCGTAATTAAAATGAACTATAATGTGAATATAAAACTATATTACAATCTAAATCTAGATCCGACCAATGACGATTCAGCAAGCCAATAAGTTTACCCAATCAGAGCATCAGGACAAGGTCACACGGTCTACACTACACACAATAGTTCTATTGTTCCCGCGTATTTTGTAGCTTAAGGGCACGCATAGGTACAAGGAGTATGAAATAGAAGGGAGACACAACTGACGCGGCCCGCCCTACCGTATGATTAGACATGCTTTGCAGAAGGTACTTCATTAGAATAAGAAATATTTGTCTTATGTACAATTACCGCGTATACAATAATCATAATCATATGGTAGGCCGGGCCGCGTGCAGTTGTATCTCCCTTCTTTTGTATACTCCTTGGGCAGGTAGTAGATGGTGGACAGCGGCCGAAATCAGTTATGTGCGCATGCCGCAATGAATTATAAGTCAGAGAGAGAGAGTCAGTATTAGCCGCGGCACGATCGTCCCCCTAGCCTGTCCTAGCCGCAACACGCGGCCCAGAAAGTCCTGACCCTGTAAATATTTACTTATCTCTTTAATTCTTGCATTCAACGCGGCAAGTGTACATAACAGACTTTAACCGCTACCTCTGACGATGAACAAAGAGGAGGCATGGGACGTAGGTTTGCGGAGGGGGGATAGATATAACTCCTAAATCGATTGCCCAAAGAGGAGGAGCGGGGAAAATGTCGTGGTTTTTCGATCTAATTAAAAGAGATTTAGTCAAATTTACAATTTCCTTTGGTTTTTGCGGCCTAAATACACGTTACTTAAAAGGAAATGCATTTTTCTAGATTAGAGTGAAACAATGAAACTTGATTTTTGAACGGACAACTTTTAAAGGGTACCCCTGACACAAAACCCTTCGAATAAAGAGGCACTTGACAATTCGGTGACAGTCCCTTTAAGATCGGATTTTAGGATTGTATCATTCTGGTTGATATTTATTATATAAAGGGACTGTAAACGAAATTTCAAGTAACCCCATACATCCATATCTATAGATGGAAATGCCCGATTTACAACGTGGTATTCTTGAAACTTTAATTTGATCAAAGATCATGGAAGATTTATGTTGTTTTTTCTGACTCGAAAAGAGTTAATTTCTGTGAGTTCTCCATTGCTTGTTTATAAACAATAAATGGACAAGTCGCAGTTTCGCAGTTTTACAGTTTAAAAACCAAAAACATTAATATCTTATTTACAAATCTTTCAAGGGTACCGTTGTAAATCGGGAACTGCCATCTTTGCATAGGAGGTCACATGAAATTATGCTTATAGTTCCTTCAATACCGTTCACGGGTTTCCTCTGTAATTGTGACATTATTTTGATATTAATGTGCATCAGGGCGAAACATATATTATTATTTTTTCGTAATATTATATCCAACAGAAAGTATTGCAACATTTATTTAATTTTTCTTGTCTTTCCAATTAAGATTGCAAAAAAAAACTTACCACAAACTCTAGTTTTCTAATACTTACATCTTTGCAATTTAATGTCGGTGACCTAAGATATTTTCTAGGATAAAACCGTCAACGTTTATAATATCAAAGGTTTTTGCCACCAGGTTGCAAAGATTTTGAGATTAGCAAATTAGAGTTTGTGGCGAGTATTCATTACATTTTGTATTTAAACGGTTTTATTTGAATATTTGGTTTACAAATAAATTTTTTCCCTTGATCATCCCAACATTTAAGTGCTTCATTTAAAATTTAATCACATTTTAAATTCCCCAGTGAAAACCTATCAAGTTATCAGTTTTTAGAATCAGAAAGTTTTTTTTTTTAAAGTTAAAAATCATTTTGGATCAAAATCTATGTATTTAACAAAAAATGTGATCTCATGTATCGTAAGATGATTGTTATAAATTTATTGAGAGCCTTTTTATTTATTTTTTCTTCAGTTTTGTCACGAAATATGATTTATTTTGATGAGAAAAGATTGTTGTAAGAATCTATTTATACTGATCTTACTTCCTCGCAGATTTAATAGTTCAGCAAGATGTGATTACAATTTAACCAATTAAATATAATTTTTTAGATTTTCTCCTTTCTATGTAAAAGTGTGCAAATATAAGACTGTAAAGATGTAAGCGTAATCTTACCCTCCATACAAAGTATAGACAAATATTTTGAGACAGAAAAAACGAATACATCTTCACCATTTCTGATCAAATTAAGGTTTCAAGGGTACCATTGCCATCTTTGTATAGGGGGTCTCTTGAAATTACGCTTATAGTCTATATATATATATATATATATGTTTAAAGATTGTTGAATTAAAGTACAAAACTAAATTAAATTCAAATACAAAATGAACACATGATAACATGCTTTTAGAAATATTTTTCATTTTTCGCGCTCCACTAGATTTTAATCAATTAATCAATTATGTAAAAAAAAAGTTCTGGGCAATTTTGTTTCACGCATTTTATCTGAATCGACAAATCGGCTCACACCTGTATGCCGAGTCCATTAGCGCCTGATCCATGATCAGGGTTCAGTCAAGTGTTTGTTGTCTATTCTGTATGCCGAGTCCATTAGCGCCTGATCCATGATCAGGGTTCAGTCAAGTGTTTGTTGTCTATTCTGATCCAATAGAAATAGTAAGACGGTAACATCTCTTAATATCTATCTCATTATCCAATTAGAGTTATGAATCCTTCAATCGGTGCTATCAGTAAATGGAAATATATTCTATTACAGAAACTTAGAGGAAGAGTACAAAAATTTACAAACATTTTACAAACATGTAAATAATTCTTACTATGATTGTTGAGTAGTAGTGAAGGGTCTTCATAGTGGTCTCCCTAAACAAACAATATTTGTTAGAAAAATACAGGAAAAAGAAAATTGTTATGACAATCTGTGTGTAACGTATAATGTTAAATCACAAAAAAACCGTAATCCATATCAACATTGGCAGTAAACCTTGTATTGGAGTAGGACTGAGCCATAGTCCCAATAACCTTTGTTGGGAATGCCGAATGAGCGATAATCCCAATAAACCTTTGGAAAAAACCTTGGCAAAATCTTTTAAAAACCATAGAGATCCAATAAAACTTGGCAAACATGAGACGTAGTCCCAACTTTCCTTGGCAGTAATAAGCCGTAGTCCCGATAAACCTCTGTAGGACTGAGCTGTATTCTTGATGATGAATCTTGGCAAGAATATGTCCATATGTCCCTATGATGAACCCCGGAAAAATAAGTGGAAGTACAGATTATCTCAATAATACCATGTTACTAAAATAAATCAATTTCTACGACGTGTTTATTTATAAACTGTAAGAGTAACCAATTCTAAATATATCAAGATATATATAGATTATTTTGTAGAAATTAATTTCTAAAAATATTTTTCTTCACAATTTGTTTCTCGAACTAGAAAAATGGATCCAATATACAAGGAAATTTAGAGCATTGATGAAAAAATATAATTTCCTTCAATCTAGCATCAAAAAAAGATAAAAATAAATATTAGACTATGCTTTCCGGGCGTTTCGCGGCCATCTTCTATTCAAATTGTGAAAATTCTTTTTTTGTGGAACAAAAACAAACAAAATTTCACAGAATTTATAAAAAAAATCTTGGATTTTCTAAATGTTCAAAAATCGAATTTTGTTAGAGGCAAATTTTTGAAAATTCGATCATCCATTAACCTTCTCTCGGGTCATGTGAGGTCCCACAAAAAATTTGGGCCTGATAGGTTCAGCCGTTTTGACGTTTATTGGATACAGACTCACAGACACCCAAACAGACAAGCAAAGTATATATATATATATATATAAAATTCGGTGATGGTGAGTAAAAAAAGTTCCACATTTATTGAAAATAAATTTCGGTCTGGGTTGACCCTCGTCAGTTCTTGAGATTGTTTCTGTCAGGAAGATTTAAAAAAACAAACTATTGAGGCTTAATTGTAGAACTTCGGTAGAGGAGGAAAACGGATTCCTCAAAGACTCAATACCTTTGGCACAAACTCAAATTTGCTAATCCCTATTTCTTTGAAACCTGATGGCATAAACCTTTAATATTTCAAACTTAGATTATTTGACCTAACACAATTTAAAGTTTGAAATATCTGAGGTCTGTACACCACTTGGTTGAGAAGATATAAAAATTAGAAAATAAGATTTTGTTGCAAAGACTCATTTCCTTCGTGCCGAAAAACTAGCTCCATTCATTAAATTTTTAAAGAAAAAAAACAATAAAAATTTCCGTGCAACGCCACAATTTTTCATTTATGCAACTATGATATACTAGCTGAAGTGCCCGGCGTTGCCCGTGAAATAAAAAATCCGAATCTTTAAAAATAAAATTTTTAGCCTATGTTACCCCATTAATACCAATGGTCCCATGGGTTACCTCAAAAAAATGTTAGCCAATTTGGTAAATATAACTGTGATCAGGGCAGCAGACCATAATAAACAATTACATTGATTGTACCGTCTAATAAACCGTGGTAATAAGAGTAATAGAATCATTACTTAAAGTTCTTTTATTTCTAAGGGACCATGCAGACGAACCTTTGAGTGACATTCCATTTATTAAGTAAAATGTTGGATTGACAATGAGACCAATTCTAATTCTAAGAAAAAACAAAGAAGATATCGTCGTTTTCTATCTTGAAAAGTGTTAAATTCTGACCATTTCCCTCACTGTCTAAAATCCGCAAGACACTTTCATTGAGAACCCGCACAATTGAAGATAATCCATTTTCCGGGAGAAAAATGATAATATTTATATCATCTTAACATAAAAAGTGATAAGACCTCGACCAGGCATCACATTTAAAGGGCACCGTTGTGAATCGAACATTTTAAAGTTTTTTTTTCATTTTAGTGCATATATATATATATATATATATATAAATATATTTATATGAGTGAAGAGTTTTTCGAATTATGTATATCAATCAAAAGCATTGATATAAACGTTCGAATCTCTATAAAATTTGTAATTTGATTATTTTTTTCATCATTAGCCCTTATTAAAACTATCGTTAAAAAACGGAAATCCCCCCCCCCCATCCCCCCCCTGGTGTCTATAATATAGCAAAGTTAAAGATTTATTCTTTTTTTTAAATTTTCTAAAAACCTTTAAATGCAACAGATATAAAATCATTTTCTAAGAATTATTTTTCTATTGATGAACTGCAATTTCTATGTTTAGAGTGAGCAATTTTATTTAATGCGTATCACTCAATCTAAATATATAAAGATATATTTACAGAACATTTCGTATAATTTATTTTCTAAAAATAGTAATTTTTAGAATTTATTGTTTGAAATAGAAAATTTTGTTATAATATTTAATATACTGATTAAAACATCTAAAACCCCGGTCCCTAAATATACTGATTAAAACATCTAAAACCCCGGTCCCTAAAAGTTGCATGATCGGAGCCGGTACAATATGTACTTTGTATGCATTCACTTGTACTGTCCAGCCTGGACTACCAAGTGAAGAGTCGTCTCAGCACGTTACAATTTTAGCCTGGCTAGATCAAAGTAGTTTCAAAAATGCATTTTTTAAAATATGATTTTTTGAGAGAACAAAGTTTTAACAAGATGAAAAAATGTTTTTATATAAAAAATATAAAAAGCATAGAAAGCTCATATTTAAATGCAAAAGAATGTTAAAACTTAGCTATAATATTCATGCAATGTAATTGAATTTTGTCACAAGTTCAAAGTTTCTAATCCCCTATATATCCTTGCAACCTGATGGTTTAAACCTTTGATATTTTAAACTTTAATTATTTTGTCCGAACGAATAGAGTTGCAAATATCTAATGGTCTAGGAGTAAGACATTATAAGAAAATCAGAGTTTGCCAAAAAAAACATTGTTTATTTTTCTTGCGTTAAATGTATAAACACATTGTCATATATATATATATATATATATAAATAGGTCGTTGAATGCTACAGAAAGTTCTATAATTAAACAAAATGTTAACTAAATATTTATTCCAAGATAATGATGTTAACTGTTATTAATCCAATTGAAGGCTGATGTCACGGATACGGTCCTGCCCAACGTAACATTAATTAACCGGTCACACGTCAGTTACTCCCAATTTTACCCGCTTTCACCAAACTTTTTCTAGATGTTTACTTCATATTAAAGTTTCACGGCCAGATTCACCAGATACATGAATGTCAGATTGTAACAATAACACCTCCCCCCCCCTCTGATTAAAAAGTCTAAACCACCCCTCCATCTCAATCCTAATCAGAATTCTGTACTCCTTGTATATAGACCAATTCTAATTATCGAGTAGTTTTCTTCTAATTATCGAGTCGTTTTCTTCTAATTATCGAGTCGTTTTCTTCTAATTATCGAGTAGTTTTCTTCTAATTATCGAGTAGTTTTCTTCTAATTATCTACTAGTATTCTTCCAATAATCGGGTAGTTTTCCTCTAATAATCGAATAGTTTTCTTCTAATAATCGACTAGTATTCTTCTAATTATCGACTAGTATTCTTCTAATTATCGAGTAGTTTTCTTCTAATAATCGACTAGTATTCTTCTAATTATCGACTAGTATTCTTCTAATAATCGAGCAGTTTTCTTCTAATAATCGAGCAGTTTTCTTCTAATTATCGAGTAGTTTTCTTTTAATTCTCGAGTGGTTTTCTTCTAATTATCGAGTAGTTTTCTTTTAATTCTCGAGAAATAATATGCATATTGTTATCGAGTAGTTTTGTGTTTATGTACGAAGCAATTTTTTCTCTGTCTGTGCTCCTATACAAATGTATAGGAGCACCCCCCTTTTTTCTTTTGAAAAGCTTATATTTATAGTTTGTAGAAACCACTCGGATGGTAAAAACATTTTTTATTTATATTTTCTTCTCGTGAATTTGTAAATATGTCTTTCTAGGAAAAACACGTCAGGGAGAGAGAGAGAGAGAGAGATTAGAGGTTTGGTACAAACCATTAGAGCTCAGGGTTCGTGAATTAAATATTAAATATTTAAAAATTGCTTCAAACTTTATTTCATGAATGAACACCTTCAGAAACCAAAATTAACTCCCGGATGTCTACAAACTATATTAAAAAGCTAGGTTGATGTCAAAAGCTGTTCATGAAGAAAATAATAATGTGAAGGAACACGTCAGCAGACTATATTGAGGATATCACTTAGACATATGATTGTGGTTTTGATTAAATAGGGTGTTCCACGATGACGGTGGATACATTTCTATGAATATACTGTATTAGATATTAAGGGCATTTTGAAGTTTATTTCGTTAAAAAATTCTTTTGCTTAACTATGTTTTAATTTGAAATCAATTTTACTATAACATGACTCCCATATAATTTTTGTATTATTGTCTTTGGTATCAAACAACTTAACAAATCATGGAAGGAGACATTCTTAACTACAGGGTATCCCAAAAAACATGGGAATTCAGTTATGAATTAGCAATGTAATACCTAATTTCTAAAGCCATAATATTATTATGTCTGCTAGAGTTTATTTTATGAAAACGGTAAATGTGTCTATAATGTCTCCGTAAGATGAACAGTGAAAACGGACAAGTTTACTCTGTTTGTATACTGCAATTTTCTTGATTTACTAAGTACACCCTTATGCAGCCAAAACATAAACAAACAAAATGTGAGCAGACGAAACTCTAACGGATTACAGCTTTCTCAGTAGGTATCACTATACTAAATCAAAGAATTATTTAAAAAGACCATTTCGAATTTGTCACTGAATTCCCATGTTTATTGGGACACCCTGTATTCACCAACTTTCATGTTGCGTGGGACACCTCATGTATTACAAAGATTTAGACGGTAAGACAAATTGCATAATTTTTAAATCGCGTTAAGTTAATAAAAGTAATTGGCAAATTCTTAACGATTTTGCGTAAAAACTGTTATCTATGTGATTTATATACAGTGTTACTCTGTAAATTGAGACGATTGTACGGAATTTATTTGGTATGTTTTCTTAGTGTTCCTTGTAGGCCAAAAAAGGGCTATTTTTGTGCTTAATTATTTAGTAAACCATTAAAATACTCAATTTAATCCAGAAACTAAAAATCTAGCTTCAAATCGTCATGTTTTTGGTCGTCTTCAGAGTTTCATCCTTTGTGGGTAACCCTGCAACGTGGTTTAGTGTTGGGTTAGCCTTCACAAGAAACCGAATTTTTCTTCCAAAACTGCCAAAACAGTTTTTGCAAATTTCATATTTCTTGTTAATTTTATAAAAGTATATATAAATGTGAAAAAATACTATGCAGATAATAAAAAGACTTTTTTCACTTTTGCATATTAAAAATTTAACCTTTTTAATGTATTTGTCAGATGCTGTCAGCCATGAATTTGTTTTACATTTTCTCTTTTTACAAAATTGTATATTTTACTTTTTTCCTATCCACAAATTGATTTCGAACTTACACAGAAACTTTTTAAAGAATGGATTCGTTGTTTGTCAGATTTGGCAAAAGAATAAAAAGTATAAAAATATGTAAAATTGGAATAGAACAAAAAATACGAAAGAATAAGAAATTAGCACTAAAAGAACGAGAAATTAGAAATAAAAGAATAAGATATTAGCAATGGAAGAATAAAGAATTAGCAATAGAAGAATAAGAAATTGGCAATAGAAGAAGAAGAAATTAGCAATAGAAGAATAAGATATTTAGCAATAGAAGATTGAGAAATTAGCAATGGAAGAATAACAAATTAGCAATAGAAGAATGAAGAACTAGCAATAGAAGAATAATAAATAAGCAATAGAAGAATAAGAAATTAGCAGTAAGGAAAACGAAATTAGCAATAGAAGAATGATAAATTAGCAATAGAAGAATAAGAAATTAGCAATAGAAGAATGAGACATTAGCAATAGAATACTAGAAAATTAGCAATAGAAGAATAAGATATTTGGCAATAAAAGAATGAGAATTTAGCAATAGAAAAATGAGAAATTAGCAATAGAAGAATGAGAAATTAGCAATAGAAGAATGATAAATTAGCAAAAGAAGAATGAGAAATTAGCAATAGAAAAATGAGAAATTAGCAAAAGAAGAATAAAAATTGCAATAGAAGAATACGAATTTAGCAATAAAAGAATAAAAATAGCAATAGAAGAATGAGAAATTAGCAATAGAAGAATGAGACATTAGCAATAGAAGATTAGAAAATTAGCAATGGAAGAATAAGATATTTGGCAATAGAAGAATGAGAAATTAGCAAAAGAAAAATGAGAAATTAGCAATAAAAGAATGAGAAATTAGCAATAGAAGAATGAGAAATTAGCAATAGAAGAATGAGAAATTAGCAAAAGAAGAATGAGAAATTAGCAATAGAAAAATGAGAAATTAGCAAAAGAAGAATGAGAAATTAGCAATAGAAGAATAAGCAATTAGCAATAGGAGAATAAAAAATAGCAATGGAAGAATGAGAAATTAACAATAAAAGAATAAAAAATTAGCAATATAGATAGAATGATAAAACTAGCAATAGAAGAATAAGATATTTGGCAATAAAAGAATGAGAAATTAGCAATAGAAGAATGATACATTAGCAATAGAAGAATGATAAAACTAGCAATAGAAAAAGGAGAAATTAGCAATAGAAGAATGAGAAATTAGCAATAAAAGAATAAGAAATTAGCAATAGAAGAATAAGATATTTGGCAATAAAAGAATGAGAAATTAGCAATAGAAGAATGATTAATTAGCAATAGAAGAATGAGAAATTAGCAATAGAAGAATAAGAAATTAGCAATAGAAGAATGAGAAACTAGCAATAGAAGAATGATAAATTAGCAATAGAAGAATTATAAATTAGC
>NW_019397743.1:30650-44526 GCF_000591075.1 Eurytemora carolleeae | reverse complement strand
AAGTGTCTATCTGTATGTCTGTCTATCTGTCTGTCAATCTTTCCGTCTATCTTGAAAAGTGTCTATCTGTATGTCTGTCTATCTGTCTGTCAATCTTTCCGTCTATATTGAAAAGTTGGACTAGGGATCAATTACTGTTTATTCCACGTTTGTTAATTTACAGATTGCTGCAATATTTTTTAGAACACGGTATATGCGTTTCAGAACAATGGCATCATTCTGGATAATTCCATTCGTTCCTGTGCAAGAGTGGAAGAACAATTGTTCCCCAGGAACAATGCCCAGGCCTATCTATCCCTACCTTCAGACATATTACTTACAGACAACTTTCATCTTAATACCAAGGGGATCAATACAATTTAAAAAAGAATCAAATAGTATTATAATTTTGATGTCATGCGTAATAAAAAAAAGATTTAAATAAAAATGTTTTTGTTATAATATCAAATTTCATCACAATACCAAATTGATGAATAAAATTTTAAAATGCGCTAAAAAATATTGTAATTTTGATGTCATGCGTAATAAAAAAATTTAAGTAAAAATATTATTATTATATTATCAAAAAATTCATGAATATTAGCCTCTTATTGAGCTACGTAGGACCTTTAAAAATATGGATTATAAAGACAACTGTTCAAGTCTAATTTAAAATAGTTTAGTGAATATGAATCACAGGAATTGTGTAGTATACTGAGACCCTTTGGACCTAATCATTCGATTTTTAAGCTAGTCTAGTGTTTCCAATCGGAATTCTGTTGCGCGGAATTGCGTGGAATTGGGCGCAATGGTTGCTTCCGCTTGCGCCATTTCATTGCGCACAATTGCCCTATAATTGCGTAAAAGGAATGAATTAAACATTCGCAAAATTGCGCGGAATTGTGTGGAACGGAATAGCTTTTCCATATAATAATCAATAATTTTAACTGCAAATTAATGCAGCAGATACAAGAATGGAAATATCTCTGTAGATTATAAAATAATCGAGGCCCAAGTTTCACAATTGTTTCAACAGTTTTCAAATTTTTAAGTTACTATTAATTTTCTAATTAATTAATAATTTGGAATGATACCTTTTTCATTTGTTCACATTGGATGAACATTAAAATGGAAACTTTTTTTGGTTAAAATTGTAAGGTTTGTTTAATCAAAATTAGATATTTTGCTACAGTGAGAACCAGAAAACTATAGAACAAAAGAACAATATGACAATATGTTTTTGATGTCGTTACAAATTAGCAAAAAACATTAATTAGTATCTTATCAAATCACTTATTCAGTAACAGTGGTCTGCTTGAGTCTAAAATGTCGTCTTCCTATGCCAGAGTTATCTGGTTATCATGCTGCAAATGAATATTATAAAACAAAAGATTAAGCTTAAATTCAATTTTCTTAGCATTTGAGACTAAAATGTTGGTGCAGTTTAGTTTATTGTATGCCACTACCAAAGTTTTAATTGACTTTTTTGTTGTTGAAAGGAATTGCACAATAATTAATTGCATTTATTGCGTGCCATAAGGTTTAAATTAAATATTATCAAAAAGTTGAAACACAAACGCAAGAAATTTGAACGAAATTGCACTCAATTAAATTCACTTGCGTTGGAAACACTAAGCTACTAGCAAACCATTTGCTTCCAACGTCAAATACATTTAAGATTGCTGAAAAGTTGTCTTCTTGTTCCCCCAGTATTATAGTTATAGACTTTTACTAGGCAAAAAAACCACTGAAGGATTTTACACAATGCTGGCCATGGGCCATTTTTCAACCTTGCATTATCTGTTTCTCTATCCATTAGATATCTTTCGGATATATCATCTGAGCATGGAATATCCAGATCAATACTTGATTTTAATTTTTTGTTAATCTGCAGATTATTTTAATCATTTTCAATATTTTGCGTGGTATTCATATCCAGTGAGGGGTGAAGGGAGCTTTGATGTGAGGGAAGAATAACTAAAATGAAGATATGGAAAGTTAGTTTTTTATGCATTAAACAAAGTTCCCACAGTGGATATTGGGATCACTTGATTAGGATTTGCGTATTCAACACAATACTTTTCTGCACTGGTTTTTCGATAAATTGCCTTGTATCTGGTCTCTCTCCAATAAATTTCTCTTAATATTTCAGTCATAATCCATTAGTGGAAAAGGCACATCATGAAACATGGAGACAAAGAATATCTTGAAGACAGTGTTCCTAACAGTCTACATCCTGGTGGTGGTGTTTGTCCCTCAAATGCCAAGCTACTACAACTTTGTCATATCAACTGTTGGTTACTTATCAACCATGACAGCTTCGGTTCTTATTATACAATTCCTGAATAGTCGACCCCCAGCTCAGATAAACCTACTCAACAGGCTTCTTGCACTCCTACTCTTAGCAGCAGCCTTGGCAGCAACACGTTGTTACTTCCTTACAAACATTGCTTGCTGGGCCAATCAAGAACTAGCGCAGTTTGTCGAGAATCATCAACTCTTCTCCTCCACAGTTTTTTCTCTGAACACATATTCAGCTATATGCGCATCCTGTTTCTTAGCACTGTGTGGAGGAAGGCTACTGCTGTTTGCATGTCCCCAACTTTATGTCAGGTTACCCCCCGGGGTAACTGCCTTTATTGTAGGTAGCGTAAGTGTCAGTATACAGCATACTAAACAATGTATACTATGCTACATGCACACATTTTGCAGACAGTAAAAGTCATGAGCTTCTAACCCACGTTAGAGAAGAATTGGGAATAGTAAAGACAATATTAGGCTTGAATCAGACATCTGTAGGCAATCTGACAGCAGAGACACATGAGAAAGTAGGGTGTCTTTTACCTACAAATGGTATTCTATTGGTCATTGCAATTGTACTGGAAATAGTGAAAACTGTTATTTCAGTTTTGAGAGAGTATAAGAAACAGATTAAGAAGTCAAATCTGATTCTGATGACAACTGTAGGTAAAAAGCCTAAATCCTACCAACTTCAATGTTCTGAAACATTTCCAAAAATTAGAAAGACGCTGCTTACATTACAGGCTGGAAGGAGTAAGTCCTGATGATCAAACAACCAAAGCTCAACACACAAAGCGAACAATTGTTACAAAGATTTTACTAGACATATCCTTAAGATCAGCAACTATAATTACGTTAAGCGCAATTTTTGACATCCTCACAGTGATCTTCAATGGCATAAGCTCCAGAAGTACAAACAGTACAGTTTCAAGTCTTGGGGTTGCTGTAAATACCACAACTGGCAGACTTTTATACTATTGCATGGCGATAGTTATCTTCATATATGATGTTGATCTGTTTAATCATTGTTTGGAACGATTTAATTTGAACTAACTAGCCAACAGTCGATTTAATTTGAACTAACTAGCCAACAGTTGCGTAAAATTGTAAAATGTAAAATATTGAAATAAGAAACTATAAAAATGTGAAATTGTAAAAGGTAAAATTGTAAAATGTAAAATATTAAAATAAGAAACTGTAAAAATGTGAAATTGTAAAATGTAATTTATTAAAATAAGAAACTATAAAAATGTGAAATTGTAAAATGTAAAATATTAAAATAAGAAACTGTAAAAATGTGAAATTGTAAAATGTAAAATATTAAAAAAGAAACTATAAAAATGTGAAATTGTAAAAGGTAAAATTGTAAAAGGTAAATTATTAAAATAAGAAACTGTAAAAATGTGAAATTGTAAAATGTAAATTATTAAAATAAGAAACTGTAAAAATGTAAAATTGTAAAATGTAAAATATTGAAATAAGACACTATAGAAATGTGAAATTGTAAAAGGTAAAATTGTAAAATGTAAAATATTAGAATAAGAAACCGTAAAAATGTAAAATTGTAAAATGTAATTTATTAAAATAAGAAACTGTAAAAATGTGAAATTGTAAAATGTAAAATATTAAAATAAGAAACTGTAAAAATGTGAAATTGTAAAAGGGAAAATTTTAAAATGTAAAATTATTTTAAGTAAAATTGTAAAATATGAAATGGTAAATGTAAAATTGAAAATGTAATGTTGATAGAGTATTGTTGTAAAAACGTAACATGTGCAAGTGTCAAATGGAAAATTGTAAAATGTAATACAACAATTATGTAAAATGTGAAATGAAAAATTTCGCTTTAAAAAAAGTATATATATATAGAAAGATTCAAAGGAACGAATTCCTTTCACAAACTCAAGTATTCTAATCCATAGAGTATAAGATTTCATTCTTTGAAATATCAAGTATATAAATATATAGAAAGATATAAAGGAACGAGTTCCTGTCACAAACTCAAATCTTCTAATCCATAGAGTATAACATTTCATACTTTGAAATATCAAGTATATATATATATAGAAATATACAAAGGAACGAGTTCCTGTCATAAACTCAAGTATTCTAATCCATAGAGTATAAGATTTCATTCTTTGAAATATCAAGTACATATATATAGAGAAAGATAAAAAGGAACGAGTTCCTGTCATAAACTCAAGTATTCTAATCCATAGAGTATAAGATTTCATACTTTGAAATATCAAAGATCTACATTTGACATTGTACCGTGAACTGTATACATGTGAAATTGATTTTTAAACAATATATTGTAGCTATAGATAGATATTGTAGGTGTTAGGTACTTTCCCAAAGGCATTTTCCCAAGGGCAACTTCCCAAGTGACAATTTCCAAGTGGCAACTTCCCAAATGTGCAATTTCCAAAGTGGAACTTCCCCATGAAGGAAAAACGGCATTTTCCCCATGAAGGAAGTATTAAAGGAACATTTAAGTTTTACATTTTTAAAAGAATTGCCCAACTTTTTTTTAGAAAATTGCGCAACTTAAAAAAAATTCATTCAGTTTCTCGTTGTTAGTTAAGGCAAGAACATGTTGGCGGTCCCCTTTCTTCAAAGGGTAAAAATGTATTAAACGATCCTTATTATTATTTACGGTTAGGTTAAGCCTTCTAAGGCTGATGGGCTAGGGGGCCGAACCGTGCAGCTATTACTTGTTTTAAAGAAAATATAGTACATTATTTAGGGTTAGGTTAGCCCTGTGTGCCGCTGCAGGCTACAATTGTGGCCGAATGCTGCGGCAAGGATAGGCTAGGGGGCCAAGCGCTGCAGCTGGGATGAGCTAGGGAGCCGAGCGCTGCGGCTAGGAAGGGCTAGAGGCCGAGCGCTGTGGCTATTACTTGTTTTAAAGAAAATATAGTAAATTATTTAAGAAAATTGTTACTTTGGAAAATGTACATTTTGGAAGTTGCCGCTTTTCCTTATGGGGAAGTTGCCACTTGGGAAATTGTCATTTTGGAAAATGTACATTTGGGAAGTTGCCGCTTGGAAAATTGCACATTTGGGAAGTTGCACTTGGGAAATACCCTTGGGAAAAGGCCTTTGGTAGTACCTAACATTATATTGTAGATATATAGATATTATCATATTGTTTGTGTCATTTGCTGTTAGAAAATAAAAATATGTTTTCAAAAAAGGGTTTTCATCATGTTTTTTATTTTTTGTTTTGTTTTTTGTTTTTTTTTCTTTGCTTTCCCAGTTAGGTTGTTTAAGAAACCCCTAACTATCATAATTATTCATAACTTCAAATATTTAATTTCTGGCCTCTGCATAATAGCGTTAATAAAGATAGAGTTTAGGTGTACTTGAGTAATCAAGAAGAATATAAACATTTCTTACACTAGATGGCGCTAGAATGAAGCTTTTTCTTATAGTCTGCCAAATAGAACAAGCTGAATCCTGTTTTCTCTCAGCTCTCTACAAACTAAGTGTTTTCTATGGGGGAATATTTATTAAACTGCATATATAGAAAAGTATAGAGGGTTAATTTTCAAAATATGGGTTGAAGTTTCCCAGTAGCGAGAGGTTGCATGGGACATTTCAGATAAAGAGATTTTATAGTTAGGACATTTCAGATAAAGAGATTTTATAGTTAGGACATTTTAGATAAAGAGATTTTATAGTTAGGACATTTTTTCATAGAAAAGACACTTCATAGACAGAAGTGCATTGAGTCTTTGCCAAAAACTCGAATGTTTTAATCCCTATAACTTTTAAAAATATTGTCGTAGGCCTTTGGTATTTCAAACTTTGATAATTTAATCTAAAAAATTCATAGTTTGAAATATCTAAGATCAACGAGATTGGGTCAAAAAAATATTGGGATTTGAAATTCAGAGTTTGTGGCAAAGACTCAATTCCTTTCTTAGATAAAATATTTTATAACAGAACATTTCATAGATTGGACATTTTATCGATAGGTTATTCATAATTATGACATTGCATAGATAAAAAATTAAGTGTTTAAGGAAAAAATATTTGAAAACTTCCAAAAATAGAAATATTTCTAAATTCTAAAAAATATAAAAAAGAAATAAAAGGAAAAGAAAAAGTTACATATTTATTGTTTACATTATATTTAAGATAAATTAGTGGTGGATTGTTAGTATTTTTTGATGATGAACTAACAACTAAAGATAATCCTTTATGTTTGATTATATCTTTTACTCTTTTTAATCTTTTAAGTCTTTTCTTTGTAAAGTCGTCTTTGCTTTCTACGATTCTTTTGCAAACATAGCATGTGTTAGAATTAAACATTTGTTCTGCTGATAATAATCTTCAATTAAACTCTGTTTAAAATTCGAAATAAGAAATATTTGAAAGCTTAAAAAAATGTGTCGTTTATTTTCATACCATATTTTAGGGAAATTGTGAGGGGGGACCATTCCAATTTTAATAGATTTTATTCTAGGAATATAAAAATCATTTCTGTTTCTAAGATTTGCGTTTTTGATATTTTTTTAATAATGTGAAATCTTTTTAAATGTTGGTGGTATTTTCGTGAAGATTCTCCTAATTTAAAGAAAACATAAGGACAGTCGTTTTGTGCATTTAAAGAATTTAAAAATAAAATTGCATTAGTTTTCTCAATGTTAATAGTAAGTTTAATAGAAATTATTAATTAGAAGCTTTATGGTTTTTAAAAATCAAATTTTTTTAATAAACTTTTCATTTAGAAGTTATTAACTTTTTCATGAAATATATAGATTTGGTTTCATATTGATATAGAGAAAATGTTAAAATGTGTGCAAAAAAACATTCCTGCAAAAAAAAACGCAAAACGGTTATATCTATCAATCTTATTATACATTTTTAACATTGGAGCACATCGAGAGTAATCCCTCTTATTATACAACCTTGGGTGTTTCTAAATAATTTACTTTTACTGACGTATATATTACTAGGATTAAGAGTTCTTCGCGCACCCATCAGAACATAATGCATTTTTTTAAAGTGTAGACAAAAAATGTTTGTTAGATTTATCTGTTTTCTAAACATTTCTTTAAAAACGAATCTTTTAGAAATAATATTTTAGTTTTCAATCGGTCATAAAATTTCTAAGTGCCTGATTGGTTCAGACGTTTTGACCTTCATTGGATAAAAACAAAAACACCGACAAGATAAATATGAAGATCAAGTATCATTTTTTGTTGTTTAATTTTATTGGTTTTCAATGCAGATAATTTAATAGTTGATGAACTTTTACAGTTTTCTGATTTAAATCTGAATGTTAGCAGATGGGTTTATTACGTCTTACTGCCAGAAAGTATGAAAAAATTAATGAAAAGCTAGATTTTGCAAGGAACATTTTGTTTTTATAATCTATATAATAAAACAAGACATTCGTATATATATGTTGCCTATAGCCGGCCAAACGGCTGGACCGATTGAGCTGAAATTTTTTTTGGACACTCATAGATGGCCGGGGGTTGTCATAAGCTAAAAACATAAAAAAAAAATTTTAAAATTTATTTTTCCACGCCCTTCAGCTAGTTCTATAAAAGAAAAGTGCCAAGTCTTTTTGTTTTGTTTTTTTATTTGTAAAATTCATAGGTTTTTTTAAAACTTTTTTAATATAAATATGGAAAATAAAGTTGACAGAAGAAGGTTTAAAAAAATGATATTTGCAAACAATGTATTTTTAAGGTTAATTGTTAAAAAATATTTCACAGCTTTTATTTCTTGCATATATAACTGTGGGTTGTTGGATTACCACCATTGCTGTTAAATAAAAACCTGATCTAATTTTAACATCATCCATGCGATTTAACATTCAGCATGCAATTTTTGCGCGAAATCTGCGTCAAAATCATTATGTACAATTTGCGCATTTGGTTCCATTATATATTTTTTTTTTAGATTTAAAATGTAAAACAAAAAATGAAGCTACGATCTCTTAAATGAAAAAATATTTTTTTGCTAATTTTTCTGCATGTAAATTTGATAAAAAAAATTCTGTTATGAAGTGAAATTTAAAGATGTCATAGTTACTTCAGCAGTGTACATGCTCTTTGACAAACCTCTTAATTTTGACATTTAGAGCACTGGGCAAATTACTTTCAAGGTTATCACTGGCAGTGATTTAACTCTTCGATGGTACTTACATGGCAAGAAACAATGTGTATATACAAGAAATGGAGGTAAAAAAGTATGTGTATATACAAAAAATGGAGGTAAGAATAGATGTGCATATACAAGGAATGGAGGTAAGAATGGATGTGTATATACAAGGAATGGAGGTAAGAATGGATGTGTATATACAAGAAATGGAGGTAAGAATGAATGTGTATGTATAAGGAATGGAGGTAAGAATGGATGTGTATATACAAGAAATGGAGGTAAGAATGTATGTGTTTATACAAGAAATGGAGGTATAAATGAATGTGTATATACAACAAATGGAGGTAAGAATGTATGTGTATATACAAGGAATGGAGGTAAGAATGTATGTGTATATACAAGGAATGGAGGTAAGAATGTATGTGTATATACGTGGAATGAAGGTAAGAATGGATGTGTATATACAAGAAATGGAGGTAAGAATGTATGTGTATATACATGGAATGAAGGTAAGAATGAATGTGTATATACAAGGAATGAAGATAAGAATGAATGTGTATGTACAAGGAATGGAGGTAAGAATGAATGTGTATATACAAGTATATACAAGGAATGAAGATAAGAATAAATGTGTATGTCCATGGAATGGAGGTAAGAATGGATGTGTATATACAAGGAATGGAGGTAAGACTGTATGTGTATAAACAAGGAATGGAGATAAGAATGGATGTGTATGTACAAGGAATGGAGGTAAGAATGGATGTGTATATACAAGGAATGGAGGTAAGAATGTATGTGTATANTGTAGTTGAAACATAGTCACAGTGAGAACAAGGATACCTCACACCTTCATGTTTACTTTCAACATGTTTCTTCAGGTTACTTGCTTGAGTTGCAACATAATCACAGTGAGGACAAGGATACCTCACACCTTCATGTTTACTTTCAACATGTCTCTTCAGATTTGCTACTTGAGTTGCAACATACTCACAATGAGGACAAGGATACCTCACACCTTCATGGTTACTTTCAACATGTGTCTTCAGGCTACTTGTTGTAGTTGCAAAATAATCACATTGAGAACAAGGATATCTCACTCCTTCATGTTTTCTTTCAACATGTGATTTCAGGTTGCTTGCTGTAGTTGCAGCATAATCACATTGCAAACAAGAACATCTCACTCCTTCATGTTTAATTTCAACATGTGTCTTCAGTTTACTTGCTGTAGTTGCAAAATAATCACATTGAGCACAGGAATATCTCACTCCTTTGTGTATATTGTCAACATGAGTCTTCAAATGACCTGCTGAAGTTGCAGCAAAATCACATTGCAAACAAGGATATCTCACTCCTTCATGTTTAATTTCAACATGAGATTTCAGGATACTTGCTGTAGTTGCAGCATAATCACATTGCAAACAAGGATATCTAACACCTTCATGTTTACTTTCAACATGTGCCTTCAGTTTACTTGCTAGAGTTGCAACATACTTACAGTGAAGACAAGGATATCTAACTCCTTCGTGTTTACTTTCTACATGTTTCTTCAGATTTGCTGCTTGAGTTGCAACATACTCACAATTAGGACAAGGATACCTCACACCTTCATGTTTACTTTCAACATGTGTCTTCAGATTTGCTGCTTGAGTTGCAACATACTCACAATGAGGACAAGGATACCTCACACCTTCATGGTTACTTTCAACGTGAATCTTTAAAGATCCTGCTGTAGTTGCAGCATAATCACATTGCGAGCAAGGATATATCACCCTTATATGCTTATTTTCAATATGAGTTTTCAGTTGATAAGCTCTGGTTGCAACATACTCACAATCATTACAAGGAAATTCCAGATTTCTTCTCTTACTTTTCTTAGGTTCTGGTTCAAGTACTTCAACCATGTTTTCTCCTAAAAAGTTAAAGATGAAATACTATTCAATTTTAATCAATTAATTAACTGTTAATTTGCGTATTAGATAAATTATTGAATTACCTATATCCTCGTTTTCATATTTAATGATTAGCTCAGTGTGAAAATCAGGATCAAATACAGGTTTATTCTCTACAGTATCCTGTAGTCCAGTATTCAAAACATCTAAACATAAAAAAAGAAGTTTACTCAATGTGTTAATACCCCGCCCCCTTTCCCCCCCCTTCGTATCAGCCTAGTAAATTATTCTTTGAAGTTTTTCAAGCTAAAAAATGATTCAAATTCATAAATTTCCCGACATGCTCATTTGTTCTTCACTTTAAATTTTTAAAAGAGCTAAATTTTTATATTACCCTTTATTTGCTCAATTTTCCTACCCTTTCCCATGCCAAGGTCACATCTCCCCCCCACCCCCCACCTACCTTCCTACTATATATTTAGATATTTTGCTAACTTTTCATGTATATTTATCATACAAAATTTCCAATAACCTGAATCCTGTATTTCTTTTATACAAAAGTTCTAGAAGTTTCCACTCTTGGAAATAGAAATGTACTTCTCAGAAACTGGAATTAAAAATGCGGGAAAAGAAAATCTGTTAAAAGTAGTGTTTGTATTTTGGTACTTTACTTATAAAAGAGACAACAGATCAAAATTACCAAACCTTAGCTTGGAAGATTTGTACTTGATGTTTTATTTACACTATTAATATTCAGAAGTCTGATAAGGTTGTTATTTAATAAAACCATTAGGTTTACCTTGTATTTCTGTTTTATCAATCTTAATAACATCTTTATGTAGATTAGCAGTCCATGTATCCTTTACAGTAGAGGAGGGAAGGATTTCTTCATTTTTGGAAATTAACTCTTCTTTTATCTCAAATTCTTCTAAATCTATTTCTTCTTTCATAATTTCTGCCATTCTATCTGAAAATATGTTTAATATAAAATAGAAATATTTACAGTATGAATTTTTTACGATATTTTGTATATATCTTTTTTATCTCAAATTATTCTCTATTTTATTCTTTTTAAATCATTTCTGCCATTTGTCTGCAAAATAAACATAAAGTATATTTAAAGCCAAATATGAATTACAAAGTAAAACAAGTCATGCATGAACAAAGTAAAATGAAACACAATACGTTTAACATAAAATAGAAATAGTTACAATAATAATTACTGTATGACAATTTACTATTTTTAAAAAAATCTTTGTACAGGCAAAAAAATAGTTCAATTGAGCAAAAAAATAGTTCAAATGAGCCAAAAATAGTTCCAATAAGCGAAATAATAACTCAAATGACAACAATCGGGTTTTCTGTGTTCAATTGGACTAAAATTTTATTTTCCCGCCAGGAATATTTAATTTTCGCGCCAGGAATATTTTAGTACAAATGATCATTGTGCAATTGATCTGGAATACTAAAAATATTTGTTCAAGCGCACTAATTTTTTTTCTGTAAATATTAGTGCAATCGAACGTTAGTGTAAATGAACATTTTCACCAAAAAATTTGTTCAAACGGACTATTTTTTCTGTAAATATTAGTGCAATTGAACTTTAGTGCAAATGAACATTTCAAAAAAAGAAGTTAACATTGATTTACTGCCAAAAAAGTCGCATTTTTTCACAACAAGCGCGCGCGGGCGCACTTTTGCTCAGATTCCTTCAAAACAAAAAAATGCATGTAATATACATAATTCTGAGTTTGCATGCAAAAAATCAGCCTCCTATGGCAATTCTAAGTTATGTTTATACACTGTTTAAATTTTCCGGAGAGTAATAAGTTTTTTGCCCCCCCCCCCCCCTTTATAAAAGCTACAATTAAAACAAACAAAATGGGATTTTTATTATAAACTTTTTGAGTGCGGACCAGCCGCCTTCTTTGAGAATGATGCAAAGGAGCACCGGCCCCATACTTCAAGTTACATTTGACTGGTTTACAACCATGAGAAAATGAAAAAATGAAAAAAATGCATTTAATGCATGGGTCCGGTGCTCCCTGAACACCGGACCCACGCCGGGGTGCTAATCAACCCTCTCTAAGTTTTTTATCCCTGGTTAGAAACCAATTAAAAAAAACATTTCAACTCATGTATACAAATAAATTCATTTACATGCTTTTAAGGCTTGTTAATTAAATCGTCCTAGTTCCACTCCATTTTACATTCTCTTCGAAAGAAAATTTCATATGCATTTTGATGTTTCACCAAAAGTTTAATTTGGGTTTCATTTTCTTGATTGTGAAAATATATTCTAATTTTTTCCCTGGTATCTCGGCTGGTAAATAATATGCTTCTTTATCTAACTCCTTCGAGTTTATTCCCAACATGCGTCTTCAGGTTACTTGCTGTAGTTGCAGCATAATCACATTGCGAGCAAGGATATCTCACTCCTTTATGTTTATAATTAACTTGCCTCTTCAAATCACTTACTCTAGTTGCAATATACTCACAATGAGGGCAATGATATCTTACCCCTTCATGTCTATTTTCAACACGTTTCTTCAGGTTACTTGCTGTAGTTGCAAAATAATCACATTGAGAACAAAGATATCTCACTTCTTCAGGCTTGTTTTCAACGTGCCTCTTAAAATCACTTGCTGTAGTTGCAGCATAATCACATTGAAAACAAGGATATCTCACTCCTTCATGTTTAAATGCAACATGTGTCTTCAAGTAACTTGCTGTAGATGATAAATAATTACATTGAGCACAAAGATATCTCACTCCTTCATGATTGTTTTTAACGTGCCTCTTCAAATTGTTTGCTGTAGTTGCAGCTTAATTTCATTGCAAACAAGGATATCTCTCTTTTATGTTTGTTTCAACATGTCTCTTCAGATTCCTTGTTGTTGTCGCAAAATATTCGCATTAAGAACATATTATTTTCTATAGAATTAATGACAAATAAAAAGATACAAGCCACGGTAGTTGGGGCTTCACGGCCACAGCTACTGCCACTCGGGCATAACAGTATCATTGCACATGTCATGCTAACTCTGTGACCCACGTACTCCTAAGGGAGGCAGAGGGTTTCAGGGAGGGATGGTTTCCTGGTAACATTCGTGTGATTGGGATGTCATACTAGATAGATAGATGCCATAGTGGCAGTAGCTGAGGCCGTGAAACCCCAACTACCGTGGCCTGTATCTACAGCCTTATAATTAGTAAGAGAATGTTAGATTTTTCCTTGTTTTCCTCCGACTCCTTGCCGGATCATTCAATTTTCTTTTAGTTTTCCTTAATTCCAGCTAGGCTAGAGTTCCATAAGCAGGCTAATCTCAACGGCTTCAGTGGTTCCCAGCTAGGCTAGAGTTCCATAAGCAAAATAATCTCAAAGGCTTCAATGGTTCCCAGCTAGGCTAGAGTTCCATAAGCAAAATCATCTCAAAGGCTTCAATGGTTCCCAGCTAGGCTAGAGTTCCATAAGCAGGCTAATCTCAAGGCCTTCAATGATTCCCAGCTAGGCTAGAATTCCATAAGCATATAGTTTACATATAGTTTTCTTTTATTCTGTATGAAAATTTAAACTTATTAAGATT
>NW_019397743.1:0-30561 GCF_000591075.1 Eurytemora carolleeae | reverse complement strand
TTATACATATAAGTTTAAAATCTTTTTCTTTAATCTTTTAAATAAAACTTTCAGTTATATAATAAAATTGGGCTAAATATGCTTTCAATCAATAAGGTAAAATATTCGTTAAATATGGCTAAATATAGAGTTAAATAGAAAGTACTTTATAACTTCTGCAGCTTGAAGATGAGGATTGATGATTAGATGTGGATCCAGCTCCTGTTGTAGTTCAAGGTTTGTGTGAGCACTGGGTTCGTCACTCCTCGTTACTTCCTAAATAGGGCTTTAGGTATAGGTTTTACAATGTTTCCTCTTCAGAACAAGATGGAAGGATATTTTCACGGATGGAAACTATTTCTTCTTTTATCTCAAACTCTGCGAGATCTAATTGTTCTTCAATGATCTTTGCCATTCTATCTGAAAAATACATTTTGAGTAAACTAGAAATATTTACAAATTAACAGAGTATCAATAATATAACTATATGAAAAAAACTTTTGATGTTGGATTACAAAAAATGATCTGTTTTCTTAGCTTTCGTAAACAAAGCGAAAAATGGTAAAGGTAAAAAACTATACAAAAAGATTTAACATTAATGAATCTACCTTCAATTTATGTCATGACCAAAACTTAACAAATTAAAATCGTTGATTTTTGAAAAATAAAAATTGTTTTTGGAAAACAGAATCATTTTCCGATTAAAGAAAGGCCAGATAACTCCGTGGTGATTGCTGTAATTGCAAAATAATCACAATGAGGGCAAGGATATCTATCTAACTCTTTCGTGTTTATTCCAAACATGTCTCTTTAGATGAGCTACTCGAGTTGCAACATACTCACAATTAGGACAAGGATATCTAACTTTTTCATGTTTAATTTCAACATGCCTCTTCAGTTTACTTGCTGTAGTTGTAAAATAATCACAGTGAGGACAAAGATACCAAACTCCTGCATGTTTATTTTTAACGTGCCTCTTCAAATGACCTGCTGTAGTTGCAGCATAATTACATTGCAAACAAGGATATCTCACTCCTTCATGTTTACTTTCAACGTGAATCTTCAAAGATCCTGCTGTTATTGCCGCAAACTCACATTGCCAACAAGGATATCTCACTCCTTCATGTTTACTTTCAACATGAGTTTTCAGATGATAAGCTCTGGTTGCAACATACTCACAATCAGAACAATGAAATTCCCCTTTGCTGTTCTTTTTCTTACTTTTCTTAGGCTCTGGTTCAAATACTTCATCCATGTTTTCTTATAAAAAGTTAAAGATAAAACACTAATCAATTTTAATCAATTATTTAACTGTTGATTTGTGTATCAGATGATTAATCATTGAATTACCTGTATGTTCGTTTTCGTGTTTAATGATTAGCTCAGTGTGAAAATCAGGATCAAATACAGATTTATTCTCTACAGTTTCCTGCAGTCCAGTATTCAATACATCTAAACATGAAAAAAGAAGTTACTCAAAATGTTAATTTCCCGCCCCCGTTCCCCCCCTTCGTATCACCCTTGTAAATTATTCTTTTAAGTTTTTCAAGCTAAAAAATTATTCAAAATTCATAAATTTTCCCGATGTGCTCATTTGCTGCATGAAGGAGTCAGATATCCTTGTTTGCAATGTGATTATGCGGCAACTAAAGCAAGTGATTTGAAGAGGCATGTTGAAAATAAACATGCAGGGGGTTTGGTATCCTTGTCCTCATTGTGAGTTTGTTGCAACTACAGCAAGATCTTTGAAGACTCATGTTGAAAGTAAACATGAAGGAGTGAGATATCTCTGTGTTCAATGTGATTATTTTTCAACTACAACAAGTAACCTGAAGACGCATGTGGAAATTAAACATGAAGGAGTTAGATATCCTTGTCCTCATTGTGAGTATGTTGCAACTCTAGCAGCTAATCTGAAGAGACATGTTGAAATTAAACATGAAAGAGTGAGATATCCATGTCCTCATTGTGTGTATGTTGCAACTCTAGCAGCTAATCTGAAGAAACATATTAGGAATAAGCACTAAGGAGTTAGATATCCTTGTCCTCACTGTGAATATATTGCAACTACAGCAAGTAACCTGAAATCACATGTTGAAAATAAACACAAGGAGTGAGATATCCTTGTTTGCAATGTGATTATGCGGCAACTACAGCAGGGTCTTTGAAGAGGCATGTTAGGAATAAACACGAAATAGTTGGATATCCCTGTCCTCACTGTGAGTATATTGCAACTACAGCAAGTATCCTGAAATCACATGTTGAAATTAAACATGATGGTGTGAGATATCCTTGTTTGCAATGTGATTATTTTGTAACTACAGCAGGTGATTTGAAGAGGCACGTTGAAAGGAAACTTAAAGGAGTGAGATATCCTTGCGCTTAATGTGATTATTTTGTAACTACAGCAAGTAACCTGAAGAAACGTGTTGGGAATTAACACGTATGAGTAAGATATCCTTGTCCTCATAGTGAGTATGTTGCAACTTAAGCAAGTATTTTGAAGGTGCATGTTAAAAGTAAACATGAAGGAGTGAGATATCCATGCCCTGAATGTAAGTACGCTGCAACTACAACAGGTGATCTGAAGAGGCATATTAAGAATAAACATGAGCCTTAGATATCTATCTTATTTTAAGCTAGTTCGAAATCAAAATAGGTAAATATGGAGTTACAATTATTGATGTTTTTCATAGTTTTTAAATTAATTCATTATCATATTATTTTTTTTTATTCTATATTCATTATTTTAAACAAGTCTTTGTGAACAAAATCCAATTTTTTATTTAAAAATTAAATTTGTATAAGAGAAATATTTGATAAGTTTGATTGTACTCTGTAGTATTTTTGCCTTGGTTTTTTTTTATAAAGTTTAGCAATAAAATTTGTTGTGTTGTTCTCAATTATTTATAATCCAAATCTTTGAATTTTTTTTTGTCACATAAAAATATTATTGTTAATCTGTTACTTTGTACATTTTGTTTGGACGCTGAATGTATTTTTCAGATAAAATGGCAGAGATTATAAAAGAAGACTTAAACATTGAAGATTTTGAGACAAAAGAAGAGTTAATTTCCTTCAAGGAACCAATCCTTCCCTCCTCTACTGTAGAGGATACATATACTGTTAATCTACATAAAGATGGTATAAAGATGGAGAATACAGAAATACAAGGTAAACTTGATCATTTCACCGATTTAATTCAATTTAATTTAATTTAATTTATTCTGATTGAGCTACATAACCCCCCCCCCCTCTCTTCCTAATACTTTCACCCTACCTATTTGACGAAACACCTCCAACTATTTAATTTCAAAATTATGTCATACAATAACATCCGGTTTGCTTTATTGTGTGCTTTAATAATAGGTATATATCTATCTATATCTTTCTACAACCTTTTTATACTTCTGGAATCTTGATATTAATAGTAAATATAACCATATCTTCCCAGCTGAGGTTGGGTAATTTTCTTCTGTTGTATTTTGAGTTTATAAGTAAAGTAGCAACCAAGCAGAATACATTTAATGATTTTTGGCGGATTTTCTTTTTACCTTCTCCAGCATTTTGAATGCTAATTTCTGATAAGTAAATTTCAAATTTTCTTAAAAAATTATTTCATTTTCGTAAAAAAAAACAAGGTTGTTTCCTTAAAAGGTTTTAAAAATCAACATATTTATTTTATTTCTCTGAGAAAAGGTTCCCATACATCAGTAAACATGAAATATAGGATAAAGGTTATTGGAACTTTTGTATGATAAATAAACATGAAAATTTTACAAAATATCCAAATATATTAAAGTGAAGCGCAAATGAGCACATCGGGAAAATTTATGTATTTTGAATAATTTTTTAGCTTGAAAAACTTCAAAGAATAATTTACAAGGGTGATACGAAGGGGGTGGGGGTATTAACATATTGAGTAAACTTCTTTGTTATGTTTATATGTATTGAATACTGGACTACAGGATACTGATGAGAATAAACCTGTATTTGATCCTGATTTTCACAGTGAGCTATTCATTATAAATGAAAACGAACATACAGGTAAATTAATGATTCATCATCTGATTCACAAATAAACAGTTAAATAATTGATTAAAATTCAATAGTATTTCATCTTTAACTTTTCAGGAGAAAACATGGATGAAGTACTTGAACCAGAGCCTAAGAAAAGTAAGAGAAGTAATTTGGAATTTCCTTGTAATGATTGTGAGTTTGTTGCAACCAGAGGTTATCAACTGAAAACTCATATTAAAAATAAGCATAAAGGGGTGAGATATCCTTGCTCGCAATGTGATTATGCTGCAACTACAGCAAGTAACCTGAAGAAACATGTTGAAATTAAACATGAAGGAGTGAGATATTTTTGTTTGAAATGTGATTTTGCTGCATCTGCAACAGGTCAGTCATTTGAAGATTCATGTTGAAAGTAAACATGAAGAGGTGAGATATTCTTGTTGGCAATGTGAATATGCGGCAACTACAGCAAGTTCTTTGAAGATTCATGTTGAATGTAAACATGAACGAGTGGAATATCTTTGTTTGGAATGTGAGTATATTGCCACTCAACTATGTCATCTAAAGACTCATGTTAAAAATAGACATGACGGAGTGAGATATCCTTGTTCTCAATGTGATTATTTTGCAACTACAGCAAGTAACCTGAAGACACATGTTGAAATTAAACATGAAAGAGTGAGATATCCTTGTTTGCAATGTGATTACGCGGCAATTAGAGCAAGTGAATTGAAGAGGCACGTTGAATATAAACATGAAGGAGTAAGATATCCTTGCTCGCAATGTGATTTTGCTGCAACTACAGAAAGATCTTTGAAGACTCATTTTGAAAGTAAACATGAAGGAGTGTGATATCCCTGTGTTCAATGTGATTATTTTGCAACTCAAGCAAGCAACCTGAAGACACATGTTGAAAGTAAACATGAAGGTGCGAGGTATCCTTGTCCTTACTGTGAGTATGTTGTAACGCAAGCAAGTAGTCTGAAGAGCCATGTTAAAAGTAAACATGAAGGTGTGAGGTATCCTTGTTCTCACTGTGATTATGTTGCAACTCAAGCAAGTAACCTGAAGAAACATGTTGAAAGTAAACATGAAGGTGTGAGGTATCCTTGTTCTCACTGTGACTATGTTTCAACTACAGTACAGAATCTGAAGAGTCACTTTAAGAAAAAGCATGGGCGTTAATGGGTTGTATTCAAAAATACCATTTTTGGTAATTATAAAGCGATTCTGCACTTGATTTTTTCATAATATATTCTCGACATTTTTAATATGTTTATTAGAACTGTTCTTGAATATGTTTAAAGTTTTAGACTCTTTTATATGCCAGGGTGGGGTGGGGGTTACAATTCAACTTCTAGCAAGAATATACTCCCCTGTTTTATACTTAAGCATATAATATCTAATTCTTTTGAAGAATAAATATTATTAATGTTATTAATTCTATTCTAATTAGTCATTTCAAGAATAAGCATGAACCTTAGTTATCTTTGTTTTCCAAGTTAGATTGTAATCAAAATTATAAGACAAATCAATTCAATAATTGTTTTCTCAGTTTTAAATATTACCTAATTTAGATCCTCAGTTATACTAAGCATTATATTTTCCCCTTATTAATATTTTACAGATGCCTTTTATATTTTTTGAATCATTTAGTTTCTTTTATCTGAAGAAGATCATTCTGATTTCTAAGAATATTTCTATTTTCTTGAATAACAATTATGAAGAGATATTAAATTTGTCAATATCTAAGTCATTTATAAGGTTGTTCAAAAACTATTAGACATTAGTCACAACAAAGATTTTAAAGCTAACTAGATATTTCATTTAGCGTTGATGTATTGTTATTATTTCTTTTTTATATAAGTTTATGAAAATTAAATTGTAATTTTCTAAAGTAAAAACATTAAAGATCTATAAATCTTTGAATTTTCATGCTGTAATGGGAAATGGTGCGCTTGGTAACAACTATTAAGGGTTTTGCCTTAAAAAAAAACTTTAAAAATAGTAAATCTTCAAATAATAATTGTTATAAAGTAATTATTATTGTTAGTAACTATTTCTATTTATGTTAAACGTATTTTCAGATAGAATGGCAGAAATTATGAAAAAAGACATAGATTTAGAAGAATTTGAGATAAAAGAAGAGTTAATTTCCAAAAATGAAGAAATCCTTCCCTCCTCTATTGTAAAGAATACATGTACTGTTAATCTATATAAAAATGGTGTTAAGATTGATAAAACAGAAATACAAGGTAAACCTAATGGTTTTATTAAATAACAACCTTATCAGGATTCTGAATATTAATAGTGTAAATAAAACATCAAGTACAAATCTTCCAAGCTAAGGTTGGGTAATTTTCATGTGTTGTCTCTTTTATAAGTGAAGTAGCAACATACAAACACAACTTTTAACAGATTTTCTTTTCATTTTTTCCCGCATTTTTAATACCGGTTTCTGAGAAGTACATTTCTATTTCCAAGAGTGGAAACTATAGAACTTTTGTATAAAAATATTTCATTTTCGTAAAAAAACGTAAAATATGGTTGTTTCCTTTAAAGGTTTAAGCAATCAACATATTTTTTCAATACTTGGTTAAAACGTGTTCATAAATGAATATATAACCTATAATAACTATATTATTATGCAGACAGGAAAATATATGTATAGAATAAACATGTATTTCATACTAATTTACATACATCATTTAACATCATTAAACATGAAATACAGGATTCAGGTTATTGAAAATTTTGAATAATAAATAAACATGAAAATTTAGCAAAATTTCAATATATTACGAAGGTAACCGTAACATGGAAAAAGGAAGGAAAGTGGAAAAAATGTTTAAAGGGTAATATAATAATTGAGCCCCTTAAAAAAATGAAAGTGAAGAGCAAATGAGCAAATCGGGAAAATTTATGAATTTTGAATCATTTTTTAGCTTGAGAAACTTCAAAGAATAATTTATGAAATTTTTTGTTTTAAAAAGCTTCAAAGAATAATTAACAAGGGTGATACGAAGGGGGCGGGGTATTAACATATTAAGTAAACTTTTTTTTTTTATGTTTAGATGTATTGAATACTGGACTGCAGGAAACTGTAGAGAATAAACCTGTATAAATCTGTATTTGATCCTGATTTTTGAATAATTTTTTAGCTTGAAAAACTTCAAAGAATAATTAACAAGGGTGATACGAAGGGGGGGGAAAGGGGGCGGGGTATTAACATATTAAGTAAACTTCTATATTTATGTTTAGATGTATTGAATACTGTAATACAGGATACTGTAGAGAATAAACCTGTATTTGATCCTGATTTTCACACTGAGCTAATCATTAAACACGAAAACGAACATACAGGTAATTCAATGATTAACCATCTAATACACAAATCAACAGTTAAATAATTGATTAAAATTGAATAGTATTTTATCTTTAACTTTTTAGGAGAAAACATGGATGAAGTATTTGAACCAGAGCCTAAGAAAAGTAAGAAAAAGAACAGCAAAGGGGAATTTCATTGTTTTGATTGTGAGTATGTTGCAACCAGAGCTTATCATCTGAAAACTCATGTTGAAAGTAAACATGAAGGAGTGAGATATCCTTGTTGGCAATGTGAGTTTGCGGCAACAACAGCAGGATCTTTGAAGATTCACGTTTAAAGTAAACATGAAGGAGTGGGATATCCTTGTTGGCAATGTGAGTTTGCAACAACGACAGCAGGATCTTTGAAGATTCATGAAGGAATCAGATATCCTTGTTTGCAATGTAATTATGCTGCAACTACAGCAAGTCTCTTGAAGAAACATGTTAAAAGTAAACATGAAGGTGTGAGATATCCTTGTTTGCAATGTGAATTTGCGGCAACTACAGCAGGATCTTTGAAGATTCACGTTGAAAGTAAACATGAAGGAGTTAGATATCCTTGTTTGCAATGTAATTATGCTGCAACTACAGCAGGTCATTTGAAGAGGCACGTTGAAAATAAACATGCAGGAGTTTGGTATCTTTGTCCTCACTGTGATTATTTTGCAACTACAGCAAGTAACCTAAAGAGGCATGTTGAAATTAAACATGAAATAGTTAGATATCCTTGTCCTAATTGTGAGTATGTTGCAACTCGATTAGCTCATCTAAAGAGACATGTTTGGAATAAACACGAAATAGTTAGATAGATATCCTTGCCCTCATTGTGATTATTTTGCAATTACAGCAATCACCACGGAGTTATCTGGCCTTTCTTCAATCGGAAAATGATTCTGTTTTCCAAGAACAATTTTTATTTTTCAAAAATCAACGATTTTAATTTGTTAAGTTTTGGTCATGACATAAATTGAAGGTAGATTCATTAATGTTAAATCTTTTTGTATAGTTTTTTGCCTTTACCGTTTTTCGCTTTGTTTACGAAAGCTAAGAAAACAGATCATTTTTTTGTAATCCAAAATCAAAAGTTTTTTTCATATAGTTATATTATTGATACTCTGTTAATTTGTAAATATTTCTAGTTTACTCAAAATGTATTTTTCAGATAGAATGGCAAAGATCATTGAAGAACAATTAGATCTCGCAGAGTTTGAGATAAAAGAAGAAATAGTTTCCATCCGTGAAAATATCCTTCCATCTTGTTCTGAAGAGGAAACATTGTAAAACCTATACCTTAAGCCCTATTTAGGAAGTAACGAGGAGTGACGAACCCAGTGCTCACACAAACCTTGAACTACAACAGGAGCTGGATCCACATCTAATCATCAATCCTCATCTTCAAGCTGCAGAAGTTATAAAGTACTTTCTATTTAACTCTATATTTAGCCATGTTTAACGAATATTTTACCTTGTTGATTGAAAGCATATTTAGCCTAATTTTATTATATAACTGAAAGTTTTATCTAAAAAATTAAAGAAAACAGATTTTAAACTTATATATATATGAAAGGAAGCACGTGCAATACCATCAATCTTAAAATGTAACCATGTATGTGTGTAAACATATTTACTCAAAAACATTCATTAAAAATATTTAACTAGAGGTCTTTTTCAGACCAAAAAATATGGTCATGTTTGAATGCAAATCCGAATAAATTCTCTACGATATAAACAAAAGGTTTGAGAAATATTATAATACTGTACATTGACAAATAAACGCAGCAAATTATATCAAAAATCAAGACGACATTCAAGACGTCCTGCATACTGTCATGTTTCGTGGGACACCCTGTATCTACAGCCTTAATTTGTAAGAGAATGTTATGTTTATCCTTATTTTCCTCCGACTCTTGGCCGAATCATTCAATGTTCTTTTAGATTTCCTAAATTTCATATTACGGTGTATCATTGCACATGTCATGCTAACTCTGAGACCCACGTACTCATCAGGGAGGCGGAGGGTTTCAGGGAGGGGTGGTTTCCTGGTAACATTCGTGTTATTGGGATGTCATAATAGATAGATGTTTTGTAGAGGGAGAGGGGGGGGGTGTAAGGTGTCTTTGTTTGACTGATGCTGATGAAATATTAAAATTTGAAGTTTTAATGAAAACAAGCCTATAAATCTAATGTTTTTCATCTTTCTTATTTTTTATTTTATTTTTGATTTTCCCTTTATTTAATTCTATAAAAGATTTAAACCCCTTTAATAAAGTTTTTGTTAATGAATGCAACTAGGAAATTTATTAAGAAATACCTGGATTTGCAACTAAATTATTAATAAGATGCCTGCAATAAAAATAGGTTACAAACATGACATTAGACAGATGCGACTTAAGACATATGACATAAAAAAAACTCCAGTAAAAAATGTCTTCTAAATTATGATGTTCTTTATACATGGAATGCAAATTTAATTTAATCACAAGGAAATCTTTTTATTTGTCATTAATTCTATAGAAAATAATATGTTCTTAATGCGAATATTTTGCGACAACAACAAGGAATCTGAACAGACATGTTGAAACAAACATAAAAGAGAGATATCCTTGTTTGCAATGTAATTAAGCTGCAACTACAGCAAGCGATTTGAAGAGGCACATTAAAAACAATCATGAAGGAGTGAGATATCTTTGTGCTCAATGTAATTATTTATCAATTACAGCAAGTTACTTGAAGACACATGTTGCATTTAAACATGAAGGAGTGAGATATCCTTGTTTTCAATGTGATAATGCTGCAACCACAGCAGGTGATTTTAAGAGGCACGTTGAAAACAAGCCTGAAGAAGTGAGATATCTTTGTTCTCAATGTGATTATTTTGCAACTACAGCAAGTAACCTGAAGAAATGTGTTGTAAATAGACATGAAGGGGTAAGATATCATTGCCCTCATTGTGAGTATATTGCAACTAGAGTAAGTGATTTGAAGAGGCACGTTAATTATAAACATGAAGGAGTGAGATATCCTTGCTCGCAATGTGATTATGCTGCAACTACAGCAAGTAACCTGAAGACGCATGTTGGGAATAAACACGAAGGAGTAAGATAAAGAAGCATATTATTTACCAGCCGAGATACCAGGGAAAAAATTTAGAATATATTTTCACAATCAAGAAAATGAAACCCAAATTAAGCTTTTAGTGAAACATCAAAATGCATATTAAATTTTTTTTCAAAGAGAATGTAAAATGGAGTGGAACTAGGACGATTTAATTAACAAGCCTTAAATGCATGTAAATGAATTTATTTGTATACATGAGTTGAAATGTTTTTGTTTTTTTAATTGGTCTCTAACCAGGGATAAAAAATTTAGAGAGGGTTGATTAGCACCCGGCCCGGCGTGGGTCCGGTGTTCAGGGAGCACCGAACCCATGCATTAAATGCATTTTTGCATTTTTTTCTTTTTTTTAGTTTTCTCATGGTTGTAAACCAGTCAAATGTAAATTCAAGTATGGGGACGGTGCTTCTTTGCATCATTCTCAAAGAAAGCGGCTGGTCCGCCCTCAAAAAGTTTTTAATAAAAATCCTATTTTTTTTGTTTTAATTGTAGCTTTTATAAAGAGGGGGGGGATAAAACGTATTACTCTCCTGAAAATTTAAACAGTGTTTGAAAATAACTTAGAATTGTCGTAGGAGGCTGTTTTTTTGCATGCAAACTGAGAATTATGTATTTTACAAGCATTTTTTTGTTTGGAAGGAATCTGAGCACAAGAGCGCCCGCGAGCGCTTAGTGCGTTTGAACAAATATTTTTAGTATTCCAGATCAATTGCACTAATGATCATTTGTACTAAAATATTCCTGGCGGGAAAATAAAATTTTAGTCCAATTGAACACAGAAAACCCGATTTTTATTCATTTGCACTAATTTGTTTGATGGCTGACTTTAGTGCAAAAGTACGTTAGTTCAATCGGACATTAATTAATTTAATTAAATGAAGCATTTAATAGTTCAAATGAGAAAAAGTAGTTCGAATGAGCAAATCAAATTAACTAAATAGTTATGAGCCAAAAAAATAGTTCAAATGAACCAAAAAATAGTTCAAATGAACCAAAAAATAGTTCAAATGAACAAAAAAATAGTTCAAATGAGCAAAAAAATAGTTCAAATGGGCAAAAAAACAGTTCAAATAAACAATAAAAATATTTTCAAATGAATTTAAAAAATAGTTCAAATGAGCAACCATTTTTTTTAGCTCATTTGAACTAGATATTTTTGTTCAATTGAATTAATTTTTTGGACCCATCCCCTTCCCCCCTCCCCCGCCTATCATTTTTGTACATGGCCTAAATTTTAACTATTTTCAACAAAAAATATTCATTTTGTATTATTTTATGGTTAGGTTAGGTTAAAACACTTTCAGGGCCAAGCACTGCAGCTAGAACAAACTATGGGGGCTGAGTGCTGCGGCTAGGACAGGCTAGGGGGCTGAGCGCTGTGGCTAGGTCAGGCTAGCGAGCCGGGCCTTCAGCCAAATGACCAATGATATTAATTATTGGTCAACTATTTACTGGCTTATTTGAACTATGTTATGGCTCATATAAACTATTTTTTTCTCATTTAAACTTTTTTTTTGCTTATTTGAACTATGTTTTGTGCGCATTTGAGTTATTATTTTGCTTATTGGAACTATTTTTGGCTTATTTGAACTATGTTTGGCTCAATCAAACTATTTTTACAAAAAAACTTTAAAAATAGTAAATCTTCAAATAATATCTGTCAAACAGTAAATATTATTGTTAGTAACTATTTCTATTTTATGTTAAATGCATTTTCAGATAGAATGGCAAAAATTATGAAAGAAGAAATAGATTTAGAAGAATTTGAGATAAAAGAAGAGTTAATTTCCGAAAATGAAGAAATCCTTCCCCCCTCTACTGTAAAGGATACATGTACTGTTAATCTACATAAAGATGTTATTAAGATTGATAAAACAGAAATACAAGGTAAACCTAATGGTTTTATTAAATAACAACCTCATCAGACTTCTGAATATTAATAGTGTAAACAAAACCTGAAGTACAAATCTTCCAAGCTAAGGTTGGGGGATGTGACCGTAACATGGAAAAAGGAAGGAAAGTGGAAAAAATGTTTAAAGGGTAATATAATAATTGAGCCCATTAAAAAAATTAAAGTGAAGAGCAAATGAGCAAATCGGGAAAATTTATGAATTTTGAATCATTTTTTAGCTTGAGAAACTTCAAAGAATAATTTATGAAATTTTTTGTTTTAAAAAACTTCAAAGAATAATTAACAAGGGTGATACGAAAGGGGCGAAAGGGGGCGGGGTATTAAAATATTGAGTAAACTTCTGTATTTATGTTTAGATGTATTAAATACTGTAATACAGGATACTGAAGAGAATAAACCTGTATTTGATCCTGATTTTCACACTGAGCTAATCATTAAACATGAAAACGAGGATATAGGTAATTCAATAATTTATCATCTAATACGCAAATTAACAGTTAATTAATTAATTTAAATTTAATAGTATTTTATCTTCAATTTTTCAGGAGAAAACATGCATCAAGTATTTGAACCACAGCCTAAGAAAAGTAAGAAAAAGAACAGCAAAGGGGAATTTCCTTGTTTTGATTGTGAGTATGTTGCAACCAGAGCTTATCATCTGAAAACTCATGTTGAAAGTAAACATGAAGGAGTGAGATATCCTTGTTTGCAATGTGAATATGCGGCAACTACAGCAGGTGATTTGAAGAGGCACGTTGAAAGTAAACATGAAGGAGTTAGATATCCCTGTGCTCAATGTAATTATTTAACAACTACAGCAAGTTACTTGAAGACGCATGTTGCATTTAAACATGAAGGAGTGGGATATCCTTGTTTGCAATGTGATCTTGCTGCAACTACTGAAAAATCTAACAAAACTTGTTCTGATTGCAGGAACACCGGACAAAAGAAGATCTTCCTGAATGATATTTTATCAATTCATTTTAAATAGAAAATCTGTTTATTTGATATTTGCATATATCTTGTTTATGCACAGACTAATATTATCCTATACAGGATGATTGCTGCCAACTCTGTGTTTGATTCTTTCTGGATAAATGGGGAAAGATTTCAATCACAGCTATAGCTAGAACTCTACTCAACAGAGCTACGCCTACTCTTGAATCTCTTGAAGACCATTGTTCAGTGTCCAAGCTATATAAAGTTCAACTAAACTTCAAGAGAAGCTAAAACTAATGAAGAGCCAAAACTGCAGGAAATAAAAGAGCACTGAACTAAACCTGGAAAAGCCCACAAGTGAGTATTTCTTTTATAAGTATTTGGAGAATTTAAACATGATGAAACTTCTACTGAGAAAGAAATGAAAATTATAAAGCAAGAAACTAAAGTTCAATTGAAAGCAAATGAAGATTGTCTAATACAAACAATTGCACAAAGCTTATTTTGGAGAAAATATTCATTTTTGTAATTATAATTTTATAAAACTAATGTGATTATTTTTCAGTTTTCCACCACTTTGGATGCTGTAAGAAGAATTGCTCAATAAATGCTAAATACAGCGTTGACTTTTAAATGTGCGTGTGTAAAAAGGCTAGAAATTCTAGAAATTCCTTTATAAATTGTATTTCTGTATTCTCCAACTTTATACCATCTTTATGTAGATTAACAGCATATGTATCCTCTACAGTAGAGGAGGGAAGGATTTCTTCCTTGATGGAAATTAACTCTTCTTTTGTCTCAAAATCTTCAATGTTTAAGTCTTCTTTCATAATCTCTGCCATTTTATCTGAAAAATACATTCAGCGTCCAAACAAAATGTACAAAGTAACAGATTAACAATGATATTTTTATGTGACAAAAAAAAATTCAAAGATTTGGATTATAAATAATTGAGAACATTACAACAAAACTTTTTGCTAAACTTTATTAAAAAAACCAAGGCAAAAATACTAGGGAGTACAATCAAACTTATCAAATATTTCTCTTCCACAAATTTAATTTTTAAATAAAAAATTGGATTTTGTTCACTAAGACTTGTTTAAAATAATGAATATAGAATAAAAAAGATATATATTTAATGAATTAATTTACAAAACTATGAAAAACATCAATAATTGTGACTCCACTCCATATTTACCTATTTTGATTTCGAACTATCTTAAAATGAGATAGATATCTAAGGCTCATGTTTATTCTTAATATGCCTCTTCAGATCACCTGTTGTAGTTGCAGCATACTTACATTCAAGGCATGGATATCTCACTCCTTCATGTTTACTTTTAACATGCACCTTCAAAATACTTGCTTGAGTTGCAACATACTCAGAATGAGGATAAGGATATCTTACTCATACGTGTTTATTCCCAACATGTTTCTTCAGGTTACTTGCTGTAGTTACAAAATAATCACATTAAGCGCAAGGATATCTCACTCCTTTAAGTTTCCTTTCAACGTGCCTCTTCAAATCACCTGCTGTAGTTACAAAATAATCACATTGCAGGATATCTCACTCCTTCATGTTTAATTTCAACATGTGATTTCAGGATACTTTCTGTAGTTGTTATATACTCACAGTGAGGACAAGGATATCCAACTCTTTCGTGCTTATTCCTAACATGCCTCTTCAAAGACCCTGCTGTAGTTGCCGCATAATCACATTGCAAACAAGAATATCTCACTCCTTCGTGTTTATTTTCAACATGTGATTTCAGGTTACTTGCTGTAGTTGCAATATATTCACAGTGAGGACAAGGATATCTAACTCTTTCATGGTTAATTTCAACATGTCTCTTCAGATTAGCTGCTAGAGTTGCAACATACACACAATGAGGACAAGGATATCTAACTCTTTCGTGTTTATTTTCAAAATGTTTCTTCAGATGAGCTGCTTGAGTTGCAACATACTCACAATGAGGACAAGGATATCTAACTCCTTCATGTTTACTTTCAACATGAGTCTTCAAAGATCTTGCTGTAGTTGCAACATACACACAATGAGGACAAGGATATCTAACTCCTTCATGTTTAATTTCCACATGCATCTTCAGGTTACTTGCTTTAGTTGCAAAATAATCACAGTGAGGACAAGGATACCTAACCCCTGCATGTTTATTTTCAACATGCCTCTTCAAATCACTTGCTTTAGTTGCCGCATAATCACATTGCAAACAAGGATATCTCACTCCTTCATGTTTGTTTTCAACGTGCCTCTTCAAACCACCTACTGTAGTTGCAGCATGATCACATTGCAAACAAGGATATCTCACTCCTTCATGTTTAATTGCAACATGCGTCTTCAAGTTACTTGCTGTAGTTGATAAATAATTACATTGAGCACAGGGATATCTAACTCCTTCATGTTTACTTTCAACGTGAATCTTCAACTGACCTGCTGTAGTTGCCGCATATTCACATTGCAAACAAGGATATCTCACTCCTTCATGTTTACTTTCAACATGAGTTTTCAGATGATAAGCTCTGGTTGCAACATACTCACAATCAAAACAAGGAAATTCCCCTTTGCTGTTCTTTTTCTTACTTTTCTTAGGCTGTGGTTCAAATACTTGATGCATGTTTTCTCCTGAAAAATTGAAGATAAAATACTATTAAATTTAATTTAATTAATTAACTGTTAATTTGCGTATTAGATGATAAATTATTGAATTACCTATATCCTCGTTTTCATGTTTAATGATTAGCTCAGTGTGAAAATAAGGATCAAATACAGGTTTATTCTCTTCAGTATCCTGTATTACAGTATTCAATACATCTAAACATAAAAAAAAAAGTTTACTTAATATGTTAATACCCCGCCCCCTTCGTATCACCCTTGTTAATTATTCTTTGAAGCTTTTTAAAACAAAAAATTTCATAAATTATTCTTTGAAGTTTCTCAAGCTAAAAAATGATTCAAAATTCATAAATTTTCCCGATTTGCTCATTTGCTCTTCACTTTTTGACGACGTGTGTGTTTCTTAGAATTCAATTCTGGAAAAACTTGTTTTGGAATGTCTTTCTATTGGTCACTTTTACATAATTGACCAATGACAGTTAAGAAGAGTTCAAATCTCACAATTTTCTCGACAATTTTGGTTTAGGACATTCATATTTCCTAAAAGTGGATTCTTCAGGCATTGGTTACTTTCTTCCATTATTTTATATGAGATCAAAAAGATTTCAGAAATTTGATTACAAAATTTAAGAATATAATTCATACTTGATTAGGCAAAGCTTTTAAGGGTCACTTAAGGGTCACCTAACCTAACCTAACCTCCCCTTTATCCATACCCTTTTTATGCCCCCCCCTTTTCTAGAAGGCCCTAATTGCCCCTGCGAAGCAGACCTCCCCTCCCTTTGTATCTATACCCTTTTTACCCCCCTTTTCTAGAAGGCCCTAATTGCCCCTACCAACCAGGCCTCCCCTCCCTTGTTGTCCTCAGCGCAGATGCCCTTTTCCCCCCCTATCAAACCCTATATAAAGGCCCCTTCGACCACCGCCAAGGCAGTGTCTGAAATGGTTTTTAGTCCGAACGCCAGATCAGTGTGTGACCAATTTTTCAGCCGGAAAATTAAGGATAGCTCATTCAAATTCAAGGGTAAACAGTTATTTTATTTTATATCTTTAGTTTCCCCCTCCTTGCCCCCCTTTTGAATTCTTGGCCTTTTTATTATATTATTATTATGTTCATGAAAGGGTATCTATTTAGTTTTAGTGTATTAAGTACTTTTTAGCTTTTCTATTCTGTTATAACCACCAAATTGTATTCAATAAATAAGGTAAGTATTATTTTTAACTTTGGTAGGTTAATAGTTTAAGCTTAGGTAGTCTCGCGTACAGGAAGTTTTTTAGAAAATTGTTAGATTTCGTTAATACCATAATTAGATTGAATATCCTTACAAAATAGTTTAAATGTCAATATAGATGTATGTAAATTAATATAAAATACATGTTTATTCTATACGTACATTTTCCTGTCTGCATAATAATATAGTTTATATAGGGTATATATTCTTTTATGAACATGTGTTACCCAAGTATTGAAAAAATATGTTGACTGCTTTTTTACGTTTTTTACGAAAATGAAATATTTTTTTTACAAAAGTTCAAGAACTCTTGGAAATAGAAATATACTTCTCAGAAACTGGTATTAAAATGCGGGAAAAGGTGAAAAGAAAATCTGTTAAAAGTAGTGTTTGTATTTTGCTACTTTACTTATAAAAGAGACAACAGATGAAAATTACCCAACCTTAGCTTGGAAGATTTGTACTTCAGTTTTTATTTACACTATTAATATTCAGAAGTCTGATAAGGTTGTTATTTAATGAAACCATTAGGTTACCTTGTATTTCTGTTTTATCAATCTTAATAACATCTTTATGTAGATTAACAGTACATGTATCCTTTACAGTAGAGGGGGGAGGGATTTCTTCATTTTTGGATATTAACTCTTCTTTTATCTCAAATTCTTCTAAATCTATTTCTTCTTTTATAATAACTGCCATTCTATCTGAAAATATGTTTAATATAAAATAGAAATATTTACAGTATGAATTTTTACGATATTTTGTTTATCTCTTTTTTATCTCAATTTCTTCTCTATTTTATTCTTCTTAAATCATTTCTGCCATTTGTCATGCATGAACAAAGAGAAAATAATCACAATAAATAAATAAATGAAAAAATGTTATTAAAAGGTTAATTTAATCAAAACAATAATTAATAAAAATAGTAGACAATAAATTGAAACATTGATCCATTGTGCTTTAATTTCAAACAGCTGAGTCAGATCAGCTGATTTATAAAAGATGCCATAAACAGCTGATTTATTCCTTGATAAAAGACGACATTTACAATTCTGTATTTCAAGGGTGGTTATTATTCGACCTACGCAAATCCGCTATACTACAGATTCGACCTACTAGCATGTGGTTTTACAGTTTCTATATGGATTTGTGGCCACAGCCCCCGGCCCCCTAGCCTGTCACTCCTAGCCTTGGTGCTCGGCCCCCTAGGATGTCCTAGACGCATGCCATCGGCCCACTGTCTTAACCTAACCTAACCCTAAAAAAATACAAAAATAAACACCTGGCGTAGGTCCGATATTGCAGTAGGTCGGAAAGTTAGTAGGTCATAAGTTCAGTAGGGCCGGGATGTTACGCATAGACGATGTACAATACCTTTACAGGCCGGATATAAGATAAGGATGAAGGTGACATTCCATAGTTCAGATTATTACTGGCAAATATCCTGGATTTGTCAAAATTTCATTATGCAAGGCCTTTTACAAATAAAATTTTTTAAGTATTAAGCATCAGGCTTTGTTTAAATGAATCACGTTTATGTTTTTGAGCATATTTTGAGCATATTTTGAGCATATTTTGAGCATATTTTGAGCATATTGAGCATATTTTGAGCATATTTTGAATTTCAAAACAAATTTATGAAACTCTCTGTTTACAATTCAAGATCTTATTTGGCGGGAAAAAAATAGAGTTTTTGCCACAAACTCAAATTTTCTAATCCCTATTTCTTTTCAACCTGATGAAGTAAACCTTAGATATTTCAAACTTAAATTGATAAATATGACAGAATTCATAGTTTGAAATATCTATGGTCTACCATAATGGGTTAAAAGATATAGGGACTAGCAAATCAGAGTTTGTGGCAAAACTCAACTCCTTGAATTTTTTGACATATTTGGCTGCATATCGGTGAAAAATGAAAATAAAAGAAATGTTTGTAGAGGATCTATTTTCTCCTTAAATCTGAACTAGGAATCCTTGAAGGAAAAGGAGAAAATACGGGAAAAGACATATGCTGGTGTAAATCCAGTAGTTCTCCAACCTGCATCGGATCAACATGTTCTCCTGCATAGTAGTTTATTACCTACAAATTTATTACTAATAAACTATATCATAGACTTGTTCTTACTCTCTAAATGTTCATCAATTATTTTAAATATCAACAATAAAAAAATAAAAAATAATACAATAAATGAAAATAAATGAAACTTAAATATTATTTATTTAATAAATCAATTTAGCCAACAGAGTTAAAAAACACAAAAGATTAACTTGTTATCTGTCTACTCAGGTGTACTTGATAAAGTTAAAACATACTCAAGAATAGTTCACTCCTTTGTGTTTACTTTCTACTTGTTTATTCAGGTAACTTTCTCTAGTTTTACAGCAAACTCACATTGGGAACAAGGAAATTTTTCTCCTCCATGTTTACTTTTAACATGTAATTTTAGACAATTTAGGTCAGTTTCAGCAAACTCACATTAATCACAGAAAATCTCATTCCATCAAGTTTACTTTAAATGTGCCTCTTCAAACACTTGCTGAAGTTGCAGCAAACTCACATTCAGGACAAGGATATCTTAATCCTTCATGTTTACTTTAGATATGACTTTTCAGGTTACTTGAATCAGTTGCTGCATATTCACATTGCAAACAATGATATCTCACCCCTTCATAATTACTATCTTCTTCATTATTATTTTCAACAAGTTTCTTCAGATGACCTACTTGAGTTGCAACATGCTCACATTGAGAGCATGGATATCTCACTACTTCCTGTTTTTTTCAGATTCATTGTTGTCCTGGCAAAATATTCACATTGAGAACAAGGTTATCTCACTCTTTCATGTTTTTTTCCAACATGTCTTTTCAAATTCCTTGTTATTGTTGCATAATATTCGCATAGGCAACATGGATAACTGTTTTGACTCTTTCTGATTCTCTTTGGTTCAGATTGCAGAGAATCTAATTTGAGACTAAGGTTTTCATCTAAAAAGTTGATTCAATTTCAATACTTATCAGTTTGATCGCATAACTTATACATATCATTATCAAATGTTTAAAACCTATTTTTTCTATTGTATAATTGACCCATTTTTTATTTACAAATCCAGTAAACTCAAAATAAAAAGAATTCCCATAATTTAAGTAAAACATTTTGCAATATCTATAAATATTTATATTAGTATATTAGCGCCGCGGCTAGGATAGGCTAGGGGGCGGTATTCGCGCAAACGTGAGAGTTTTGTCTATCCCCCTCTCCGCACCGCTACGTCCCATTCCCGGGTTTGGAGAATTTTCAATTGTTTAATTTTCTCGGTAAAAGGAAAAGATTCCTCATTGCACAGTGAAACTTTCACAAAAAAATAGCGAAAATGATTTTTCCGGGAGATTTACATTTAAAATACCCAACCAGTTTGAGTAGCTAAAAGACTATTAAACTTTTCCTCGCTTTTTTCATTTATGATTCTAGTTCGAACTTTCTTGGCTTTGGAATTATTGGACAATGATCAGATAAAGAATCAAGAAAAATTACAGATTTTGAATTTGAATTTTAATCTTTAACAAGAATATGATCAATCAAAGTGGCGCTAGAATGAGAAATTCGAGTTGGTTTAGATATATAGATAGATAGATAGATAGAACAGGGAAAAGACTATTTTCAAGTAATAGATCAAAGTATTTTGAAGTGTCAGCATGTGTTGACAATTTTAAGAAATCAATATTAAAATCACCAGAAATAATAAGTGTTTTAATTTACTGATTTCTGAAACTGGATATAAAACTTAAAAAGATAACTTAGATTCACTTCAAATTGTCATTTGAAAAATAAATAAATTATGCAAAAACTACTAAACACATACACAATATATGTTGATTGTAAAGTTAACTACTAAACACATACACAATATATGTTAATTGTAAAGTTAACTACTAAACACATACACAATGTATTTTGATTGTAAAGTTAACTACTAAACACAAAACACAATATATGTTGATTGTAAAGTTAACTAATCAGTAACAGAATTCTGGTGCATAAATAGAAAAAAAATGCCTTCACTGGGACCAAAAAAAATGTGTAATAAGAAGACGACATTTATGACAACTGTTTATGCATTTTTACTGTTGTTATAAAGGAAGCAATTTTACATTGAAATAACTTGAAATGGATCGGTGAACTAGATTATCAAGTACAATAGGTGGCAACAGAGAAATGGACTAATTATACGAGACGTCACAAGTGTTAAATATAACAAGGAAAAAGAAATTTTCTCACATTAATTGACATGTTTTCCAAGATTAAATAAAAAAGTGTAAAAAAGAAAACGCAAAACTGCTACTTTTTACCGTAAATTAAGCACTTTATTCCAAAATTATCACTAAAAACTAAAAAAAATGGCTTTTCCTGATTCACAACCGTACCCTTGATTCCTTCATCTGATAAATAATGTGGAAGATATTGTCGTTTCTCGAGGTTTGAAAGCTACGTGTGCAGTCCCTTTAAAATGTTTATTTGGTTGTATTGAACCCGGTTGGGTTTTTGGTTTGCCAGTTCCACATATCCCGACACATGGACTCAAGGGTTCGGGTACTTTTCCATCCGAGTTCCTAAATTAGTTTAAAATAGAATATTGTCAATGTTACATTTTTAAACTGCAATGTACGATCTACTAAGGTACCCTTGAGCTCTGGAAATTTTATTATTATCTTAATTTCTGCTATCATAGTTTTTCGTAAATTTCTTTTTAGTTTTAAATATTATTTAAATATCGTCTTAGTTTTAAATAATATTTAAATATCATTTTAGTTTTAAATAATATTTAAATATTGTTTTAGTTTAAAATAGTATTTAAATATTGTTTTAGTTTTAAATAACATTTCAATATCGTGTTAGTTTTAAATAACATTTAAATATCGTTTTAGTTTTAAATAACATTTAAATATCGTTTTAGTTTAAAATAATATTTAAATATCGTCTTAGTTTAAAATAACATTTAAATATTGGTTTAGTTTTAAATAACATTTCAATATCGTGTTAGTTTTAAATAACATTTAAATATTGTTTTAGTTCTAAATAACATTTAATTATCGTCTTTGTTTCAAATAATATTTAAATATCGTTTTAGTTTTAAATATAATTTAAATATCGTCTTAGTTAGTACACATTTGACAAGTAGAAGTTAGACAAGTGCAATCCATAGATTTCACTGGTCCAGGGGGAGTTGAGTCCCCAAAGCCCCCCCCCCCTGAGTACGCCTCTAAGTAAACATAAGACAAATAGACATAAAGACAAGTTGATAAGGAGACAAGTAGACAGGCAGACAGGTAAACAGGTAGACGAGTAGACGGGTAGACATTAACAGATAGATGGGTAGACAGATAGACAGATAAACAGGTAGACAGATAGACAGGTAGATAGATAGACAGGTACACAGGTACACAGGTAGACAGGTACACCGGTACACATGTACACAGGTCGACAGTTAGAAAGAAAGACAGTCAGACAGGTAGACAGGTAGACAGATAGACAGGTAGACAGGTAGACAGGTAGACAGGTAGACAGGTAGACAGGTAGACAGGTAGACAGGTAGACAGGTATACACGTAGACAGGTAGACAGGTGGACAGGTAGACAGATATACAGATACCTCCTGTGCTCTATCACAGCTAGCGTATAAACTATCAACATCTCCTCTGCGTCTACCAACTATCTCGTAGGGAATCTCCTAGGGAAAACAATTAAAGGGAATGTTCACGAGAGGTAAATAACACTAAATAAAGAGAGTGTTCACGATAAATAAATAACACTAGTTAAGGTAAGTGTTCACTAGAAGTAAATAATACTAATTAAAGGGAGTGTTCACGAGAAGTAAATAATGCTAATTAAAGGGAGTGTTAACGAGAAGTAAATAATACTAATTAAAGCCGGAGTGTTCACGATAAGTAAATAATACTAATTAAAGGGAGTGTTCACGAGAATTAAATAACAATAATTAAAGGAAATGTTCATGAGAATTAAATAACACTAATTAAAGGAAATGTTCATGAGAATTAAATAACACTAATTAAAGGAAATGTTCATGAGAATTTAATAACACTAATTAAATGAAGTGTTCAGTAGAGGTAAATAATACTAATTAAAGGGAGTGTTCACGAGAAGTAAATAATACTAATTAAAGGGAGTGTTCACGAGAGTAAATAACAATAATTAAAGGGTATGTTCTTGAGAATTAAATAATACAAATTAAAGGAAATGTTCACAATAATTAAAAAATTCATTTAACGGAGTGTTCGTGAGAAGAAAATGAGACAAGAATAAAGTAATTCATGAATCGATTTATCAATAATAACGATTTACAAAAATAAAATTCTTTTTCAACTTTTAAAACAAAATCAACCTCTGTTAAAAAATGTGCAAAGTTCTATACAATGTTATGGCACCAATTCTAAAATATCTTAATTAAGGATTCTTAAAATATGTTTCACCTTTCCACATGCTTTACTAAAGGCTTGAATAACCTCTAGAACTGTAGAACCAGTTCCAGATCCAAGATTGAATATATGAGTTCCATTCCTAACAAAAAACTTTAATCGGCGACATTTAATTTAGTTCATTCTCTTTTATAAAAGCTACCCCAGCAAGTTTGGTCATTATGAAAAGATGTGAATGTGATTGTGCACGTTGCACAATTATGCAGATTTATCTGTTGTTGCTGGATTTCCGAAGAAAAGCTTAATTCGAAATTTGAAAAATATTTCCCCAAAAATTTGGGCCATTTTATCGTTTATTGAATACAAACAATCCAATTTTACAGAAAAGATCCTATTTTAAAAGCGATACAACAAATTCAAAAATTAGAAGTATAAACAGTGATAACCAGAAAACTCTGGAATAGGAAGACGACATTTAGAATCAAGTTATTGGTATAAAAAGTCTTATGAGCAAGATACATAGCAAATGTGTAGTGTAAACAGACCTATTTCACTAAATTAGTGATTTGATAAGTGTCTTGTAAACTATTTGCTTTGTAACAACATCAAATCCTCTAAAGTATTGATATAAAGTCGTCATTCTATTCCGCTGTTTTCTGGTCTTGTGTCTCTAGTCTTTTTGCATGCTGTACGACCTGGTCCAGCTGCATAAAAGTTATAACAGTACAGTACACTTAGTACAGTACAGTACAGTTAGTACAGTACAGTACCGTTAGTACAATACAGTACAGTACAGTACAGTACAGTACAGTACAGTACAGTTAGTACAGTACAGTACGGTTAGTACAGTACATCAAATGAACCGGAGTTTTCTGTGCTTGTACCTGTTCTCAGCAGGAAAAGGTTGTAACTACCGAAAATTATTGTTATTATTATCTATTAACCTACAGAGTGCAGACCATGTATTTTGGCCTGCAGCCTGCAGGCTTGTACAGTACGTCAACAGGCTCCTACAGTACGTCAAATGATTCGGCGTTTTTAGTGCTTATACCTGTTATCAGCAAGAATATGTTGTACTGCAAGTACATGTCCTTCAGCTAGATCCACCACGTGTACATAATCACGGTGTCCGGTACCATCACTTGTCTGTAAGTGTACAATAAATAATGATGTTGCAGAGCTGTGTGTTTAAATACTCAACCAGTTTCAAAACCATTTCTGTGACATGCAAATTATTTACTAAACTTAACATTACGCCATTCTTTTTGCTTTTTATTTTCATCCTGTTTCGCGAACACTCCCTTTAAAAGACAAGTTCCAACTTTACATTGATCTATTGCAAAGGTTGCAATCTCTTACATAAAAATCGAAGAGAATTTTTGCCAATTACTTCTTAAAAACCAAAGCTGAAATTTATAAAATGTACATTACTAGGGCTACAAATAAGTATAAGTAAGGTATTGAGTTAATCCTTAAGGTCAAGCAGGGGCGGATACAGGATTTAAGTGAGGGGGGGGCAAGATTTTTTAGGAACAAAAAAATTCATAATTAGGAACAAAAAATGGCGCCGAAGGCGAAAATTTTGTTTGACTTAAAAGACTCAAAAAGAGTCAAATTTAATGATTAAAGACTAAAAAACTAGATTTTTAACTTTTCACACATTATAGTTTATTAAGACAGATATTTTTCCTTTTTTGCACTAGGGTTTCTTTCCGAATTAAGCATGCTATTGAGAAGCTATTCTGAAAATAGGAACAAAAAATTCCAAATTCAGGGGGGGCGAATGTCCCCCCGCCCCCCCCCCCCTGTATCTGCCCCTGAGGTCAAGGCCTTGTGACACTTTAAATTCTACCCAGTTTTCAAAAATATTGCAACTTTTTATAGCATGCCTGGATCTATAATGAAAATACCTTATAATCCCCACCATACACGGATATTTTTTCCCTTCGTCCGATGGCGACCTGCAAATTAAATGTGTTTTATTTTAAGATTTATTTATCTTTTAGTTGTAGTAAAGTCATTTTTTATTCATGAAATTTAACAAAATCATACAAAATTACTTGTTTCAGGTAGGCTTTCCAGCTAACGAAAACTTCCGGTCGTTGGAAAATATTTCGTTCGCATTGAGCAAAGTATTTCGCAAAAAAATTCGCCAAATGCGAAAATTTCGCGAAACCATTGACCCATTTCGCTGAAAACACTTGTTTCAGGTGAACATATTTTAAAACCTCCAAAAAAATATTGTGGGAATATTTTCTCCAATTCCAATTCCAATAATATGAATGTAAGACTGCATAAGCTCAAGTTTTTCCGGCACTACATTTGTAAAGTTATCTAGATACATTATCCTTGACCGGCACTACATTTGTAAAGTTATCTAGATACATTATCCTTGACCGGCACTACATTTGTAAAGTTATCTAGATACATTATCCTTGATCAGACAAAGGTTTAAGAGGGTAACGTTGTGAATCTAATATGCCATTTTTTAACTGGAGAACCATTTAAAATCACCTTTACACTCGCTTTAACACATACAAGTCAAAATGTTACACTTGTGCGCCCTTACTGAAATTTTATAAGTAAAACTAGTAACTGTTACACCAAACACATTTGGCCACTCTAGTATGCCGAGTCCATTAGTGCCTGATCCAATCAGGGTTCAGCCATTGTTTGGTGTCTATTCTAAACCAATAGAAATTGCATAGTGGTAACATCTATCTTTCTATCTAGCTAATTATCCAATTAAAGATTAATCATTATATCAGTAAATGGAAATATTTTCTTCTACTGAAACTTTAGTGATGGCGGTTTATTTTTGCAACACACTGAGCTTTCTTGTGTTCATTATGGTACTATTTACACTGAAAACATGTTATACAGTGGTAATCAAAAAATTGTAAATTGGTCGTCCATATTCTTTAAATACACCATACACTTTGCAACCGGATGTTGTAGTCCTTTGATTTTTCAAACTGTAAATTCTGATAGAACAATGGTCTAAGTTTGACATATTAACGCTCTACAACATCAGGTTGCAAAGTGTAGGGTTTAGAAAATCAAAGGTTGCGACAAAAACTAATTAATATTATTAATAATTTACATTAATTCCACTATATTCTGGTTACCTGAGCAATATAGGGCATCAGATTATTAGGAATACCGAGGGGGTCCTCTCCGATATTTCCTGACTCATGGGCACCAGCAGGGTTAAAATATCTAGGCATTACAGGGTTAAAATATCTAAGCAATAAAGGGTTAAAATATCTAGGCATTACAAAGTTAAAATATCTAGGCAATACAGGGTTAACATATCTAGGCAATACAGGGTTAAACTATCTAGGCATTACAGGGTTAAAATATCTGAGCATTACAGAGTTAAAATATCTGGGCATTACAGGGTTAAAATATCTGGGCGATAAAGGGTTAAAATATCTGGGCGTTACAGGGTTAAAATATCTAGGCATTACAGGGTTTAAATATCTGGGCATTACAGGGTTAAAATATCTAGGCATTTGAGGGTTAAAATATCTAGGCATTACAGGGTTAAAATATCTGGGCCTTACAGGGTTGAAATATCTAGGCATTACAGGGTTAAAATATCTAGGCAATAAAGGATTAAAATATCAAGGCAATAACTTTTATCATCAGATTGTAAAGACTCTAAAGTAAAATGGGTTTATTACTGCATAATTGCTTCATTTCATGTTCAGTGCACTATTTAAAAGTCGTCTTCGTATTCCACAACTTGGTGGATTTTACTGTAATATCTTAATTTATACCTGAGTAATGTAATACACCATTCAGAGTTGGCAGAGGAGAGATCTATCATCATCCTCTCTACAGTATCCTTGGTAAATATATAATATTCATTCTATCTACATTATCCTTGGTAAATATATAATATTCATCCTTTCTACATTATCCTTGGTAAATATATAATATTAATCCTTTCAACATTATCTTTGGTTTTAAAAATTTGTATTTTTTATTTAGTTTTTTACCTTAGTGGTTCCGTAGGGGTTGGTGCAGTTTCCAGTTCTAAAAAAAATACACTTGAAACATTTAGGTCGCTCCTTCCGAGGTCGACAAAAAAATAGATGTTTTTCAAAATTATCGAAAGGTGAGTATTTAAACCAATTTTTGAGCGTAGATTTCAGATATATGTTTAACCGAAATCATCGATTTTTACATAAATTTCGGAAAAGGGTAAAATTTCGTTGAGCGCTGTAAATTCTAAGGTTTTATAATCTACAAAGTATACTAGCTTATCTTTCCCTATTTAAATTTGAGGCAAATCGGTCAAGAGGTCCGTAAATTTCAAAGGGGAAAATTTGGAAAAACCAAATGTTTACACCATAAGATTGCACAAATATAAGAACAAGAAAATTCTTTCTTTGCTTTACATTTACAAGGCGTTGACAGAATTAAAATAGAAAAACTTTGAGATTTCGTTTTTTAACTAAATTCTTTAATTCTGAAAACCTGTGTTTCTCATCTAAAGGAAGATATTTATAATTATTATTATATAGTTAGTATTAACCTTAAATTCCTCCATCACTTTTAGTAGATTACAGGCCCCCTGAATGTTGTTGCTATAATACTCCAAAACTTTCTTAAAAAAAAAAACATTTTAAATTTAAATATTAGGATTGCATACTTGCACAGAGATAAGAGAGTTACAGAGATCGATTATTAGCTAAAATATACGATATTTTCCACAGCATGTTCTATTGTGTACAAGTACTGTACACGACCCGACCAATCAGCAAACATCTGTATTCAGCCTGAATATTTAAGAATCCTTTGGATACGAAACACAAAATCTTCAAAAAAAAAAAGACTGCATTCATAAATATTATGGTTCATGTTTAAAATTGGAGTGTTTCTTTAAATAGTCCTGCTGACTGTCTGCTTTATTTACCAAATGTCCTGGGGATACAGTACAAACTGGGACCGGAAAGGTTGACCTGGCTCGGAAATTCAAATGTACTAAGGCTGCCAGTGCACGGTACACTAATGAGGAATGTGGTATTTTTTGAAAACTGTTTAATTCTCACATTTTCCCGTTAATTTTGTATAGAGAACCCCGCACGTGACATTTATAGATGAACCACAGCAAATTTTTCACATAACATGAATATCTCATTTATTTTTAGCTGTAAATCAGACATGCCGCTATTGAGGGTCCATAGAAACCATGTCTACAGTCACTTTTAAACCTAAGCCTAACCCCAAGTTGCAAAGATAAAGGGAAGGAAAATTTGAGTTTGAAATGAGTAGTTCTTTGATATTTTTTCCTTCTTAAGCGAGTGTTTACGAAATTTACCTGAAATGATTCCCCAACGGCTTTTAGAGCTGCAAAATGAATAACACAATGAACGGTTGGATACTATAAAACCAATTTTTTACAATAGGATAATATTTTTGATTATTATTCTTATATTTTCATTTTTATTTTTGCTATTATTTTTATTATTGTGGAAGACAATATTTCCACAGCGTCTATCCTCGGATCTTATTATTATTATTATTATTATTATTATTATTATTATTATTATTATTATTATTATTATTATTATTAATATCATTATTATTGTCATCATCATTATCACAGTGTAAAATGTTACTAAATAAAAAATAATATTATATTCATCAATTTGTTTTAAAAACTATTGATTTTTATCTTCAGTTAAAAAAAAATTTCAGAAAAAGCTTTCTATTAAATTCTTTATAATTCCGATTTTACTTTATTTAAACATATTGTAAAATAATGATTTTCCTTTGAAAAGACTTGTCTAAGAGCTGACACATCCATTAGATCAATATTATGGAAGTCACAGGTCTTCCCTGTTATCTCTTGAACCCTAAAAGGCAGTTAGTACAGCTGAGCTCAAATTTTAAAAAGAAAAACCCAACCTAATGTAAACTTAAACTTTTTTTTTGACAACCCATTTTGTTTAATAATCTTTTTTGTTTGTTTATTTTCTTCTGATTTTTTAACATTTTTTATCATACATTTTGATGGTTATTATATCGTTAGAACCGACGAGGGTCTACCTAGACCGAAATATATTTTCAATAAATGTGGAACTAACATCTACTTGTTTACTCTACAGAGGTTTGTTCCATCACCATCACCGAATTTCAAAGCTTTTGTAAAGAGAAAGTTTTTCAATCTAATCGGTTCTTATTTGACCCAATATGGGACTTCTTTCCAAAGAGAATAGAATATATAATAGAGTGGAATTTAGGTAATCACTCGGTATGAATTTTGTCAGTCCCTTTCAAAGTTCAAAGTGTACAAATTATATGCAGTAGAGTACATTAATACAGTATGTTCCCTAGACTATCCATTTCAATTTCGGATTTTTTAAAGCTTTAAATAAACTTTATAAAATGAGGTGAATAACAGAAAATCATCGTTTGTAAAGTGGAAGGCATAAGATCTCTGTGAAATGATCATTGGTCAATTATGAAACCAGCCTATTTCATAATTTTGTTTTCTCTTAATATTAATTTTAGATTTTCTAAAAAATGATGTTCCAGGGCCCAACAGGTTATATAGCACAAATATGTGAAGTATACCTGCAGTATGGAAGCAGTACAACAAATTGGCCTTTTTACACTTTTTTCTAGTAAATTCCACTCTAATATATATTCTATTCTCTTTGCTTCTTTCGGACGGAACGGTTAACAAAATCCAGGTTTAAAGATGTAAATTACTAAAAAACAATCTTTACTCATATTTATTTAAGAATCATGGAAGATAGTAGCAGCATATTTCTCCGGAACCGGGCCACCGGAGGAGACATATAATTACCGGAGTTACAAATTGTCACGCAACCTCCCAGCGGAGAAGGAAAAGATAAATAAACCACGAAACCTACCCTTTATTCTGATAATTTTAACCGTTACACTGTTAGATTT
>NW_019397742.1:0-44853 GCF_000591075.1 Eurytemora carolleeae | reverse complement strand
TAGTATTCAGATCCAGGGTAGTATTCAGATCCGGAGAAGTATTCAGATCCGGAGTAGTATTCAGATCCAGGGTAGTATTCAGATCCGGAGAAGTATTCAGATCCGGAGTAGTATTCAGATCCAGGGTAGTATTCAGATCCAGAGAAGTATTCAGATCCAGATCCGGGGTAGTATTCAGATCCGGAATAGTATTCAGATCCAGGGTAGTATTCAGAATCGAAAAATTCAGATCTTTTTCCAAAAGAAAAATCAGATTCTGAATTGTATTCTGATCCAGATCCAAAGAAGTATTCAGATCCAGATCTCGCAGCTACTATATCAAGATCGTATTCAGATCCAGAGTGGTATTCCGACCCAGAAGATTCTGATCCAGATCCAGAGTAAGATTCAGATCTTTTTCCAAAAGAGAAATCAGATCCAGACCCGGAGAAGTATTCAGATCCAGAGAATTCAGATCCAGAGAAGTCAGATTCAGATCCGGAGAAGTAATCAGATCCAGTGAAGTCAGATCCAGATCCGGAGTGGTAAACAGATCCAGAGAAGTATTCAGATCCAGAATAGTCTGATCCGGACCTGGAGTAGTATTCAGATCCAGAATAGTCTGATCCAGATCCGAAGTGGTAATCAGATCCATATCCGGAGTGGTAATCAGATCCATAGAAGTATTCAGATCCAGATCCAGAGAAGTAGTCAGATCCAGACAAAAATTCAGATCCAGAATAGTCTGATCCAGATCTGGAGAAGTATTCAGATCCAGAGAAGTCTCCGGAGTGGTAATCAGATCCAGAATGAAGGTCGGAGCCAGAATAGTATTCTGATCCAGAAAAAAGGTCGGATCCAGATGTAAAGCTTGATGAAGGATTTCCAGGTCCTAACTTTACCTGATCCCTTGGTGCTGCTGCTGCTAGAGCTAGACCAAGAAAAATACTAAACAAGGTTCTCATTGTTCTTTTTACAAGGAGAAGTTACTGTTTGGTCAATATTTGAACCAGGAACAGTTTATATATCTAGGTTTTCAAGTGTTAATACATATAAAAGTAAACAATGCGAAGGCTAAAAGCAAAGGCAAATATAAATCTCAGGCGGTTACACTTGTTCAATGCAAACCTAACACACAAAAATGTCTGTTATCAGAAATTGTACAAAATTATCAAAACTCAGTCCTTATTTAGATACGAAGAAAGTGAATCAAATCTTGGCAATCTAATTACGTAAAAAATCAATAGTACACAACAGTATGAACGGTTTATTACATCTATATATATGAGATGTAATATTTTTATATAAATATATACTGATACACCAATCTTGGTTCTGTTTATTACATCTATATATGAGATGTAATATTTTTATATAAATATATACTGATAGACCAATCTTGGTTCTGTTTATTACATCTTTATATGAGATGTAACTTGGAAACCAGACTAGCCGTCTAGCGACCATTTTCTGGATTGAGGTCGGAAGTTCTATTTCCGGTGGCTAGGAAACCAACCAGCGTATATCCTCATCATTATAGATTATACAAACATTAACATCAATACTATTATTTTATTTTAAAGCATATAGTAAACAACAATATGAATCATATTTTGTTTAAAGAAAAAGTGAATAACTTGAATATTTTATTTCGTAAAAATTGTTTTTCTTTTATTTTTTTCTCTTTAAAAATTTAACAGTAAAAACTTAGATGAATACTAAATAGCGGTAAATTAAAAACCTTTGCTTTGAAATTATTTTTTTCCTGGTCTAAAAGTAATTTTAAATGACTAAGACGTAGTGCTAAAGAAGCAATCTGAAAAATGTTGCAAATTATTGTATTCAGCAACTGATTACTTTTCTGTGTAATAGTAAAACTTTCCCCAAATATAAGTTTTGTGTAAAATTGTGATCTTTATAATTTTACTGAAAGTTATTACGGCCGGACATAAATTTCATAATACTTACCATACATTTTTACTTAATTTTTTGAAGTATCCTGTCCAAACCCCGCTTTATTTTCTTCAAGCTCAGCTAAAAACTGTCATAAAAAATACTATTGTGAAAATTCACTGAACATAAGGAGAAATAGTGGTGATAATGTTGTGAAATAGTATTAAGATGACAATAAATGCTTAAATCTCTGTTTGAGCGTAATATTTTGTCTTCCTAGATTTGCACCTCTGGTAGTTTATAATAACGGTTTTAAGTCTTAAAGCTTTATCCACATAACGTTCCATTAAACATATTTTTGATCTTCGAGTAAACAGAAGAGTTATTTTTAGATTGTCTTAAACAAACAAGAATATTTATTTTAAACAATTGTTCAGAACTGACAATGAAAGTACGAAACAGACAAAACCACAGTATTTGGATTAATTTCATCACATAGCCTTATAAACACAATATTTAACTCACAAAAACTTAATATTAATAATATACGACATCTGAAAAGTGAAAATTAAGTCGATAATATTGGAAGTGGAAAAACACTTGACAAAATCGATAAAACTACACAAAATATACAAAACTTTTTAACATTTTTATAATTACGAAAAGAAAACGAAATTATTGAAAGAAAATTTTTTAAAGGTAAAACCTTAATTATAGTATTTTTTCATGTAATAAAAAGTTTTATCTTTTACACTTTACCTTTTTATATGAAATATATTTTGAATAAGTTTAGCCTTTACTAATTTTGTGGAAAATGTTTATAGAACTAATTAGCAAAAATAATGTTCAGAAAGAAAGTTTTATTTTACTGGGGAGCAGCGGAGTCTATTTTTGAGGTTCTACTTTGTTTATTTTTATTGTTTCTTCTTATCTTCTCTTTCCTCCTTTCTTACTCCTACTTTTAGCGTCGAGGATGAGATTGCTTTGTCTCTTCAGATATCCTCGGGTTGGAACCTCTTCATCCTCAGGTCCTGAATCCTCATCCTTCTTCCTCTCCTCCTCCTTAACATAATATCATTAATATCCTCTTCAGGTCCTGAATCCTCATCCTTAATCATAATATCATTAATATCCTCTTCAGGTTCTGAATCCTCATCCTTAATCATAATATCATTAATATCCTCTTCAGGTCCTGAATCCTCATCCTTAATCATAATATCATTAATATCCTCTTCAGGTCCTGAATCCTCATCCTTAATTATAATATCATTAATATCATATTCAGGTCCTGAAACCTAATCCTTAATCATAATATCATTAATATCATCTTCAGGTTCTGAATCCTTATCCTTAATCATAATATCATTAATATCCTCTTCAGGTCCTGAATCCTCATCTTTAATCATAATATTATTAATATCCTCTTCAGGGTGTGCTGACAAAAAAAAAGTTTACGTCTTCTAAACTTAGTTCATCCTCTCTTTATTTTCTATGCATTTCTTATTGAATAATGAAACATTTTTTCACGAAAAAAAATATAAACTTAATAGCAGAATTCAGTAATATTTCTTGTATTCCTTCATTTTCCCTCTTTTTATCATCTTTATGTAGATTGACAGTACATTTAGCCTCTACAGTAGAGGAGGGAAGAATTGCTTCCTGCTGGGGGGGGGGGGGGGGGGTTGGCACACACACCCCCTACAGTTTTTTGTCCTAGCACTTTCATTTTTGACACTTTCACTGTGAAATTTTGTCCCTTTTTTATGCATAGGGTATTAGGGTATAGGGCGGTATAAAATGACGACGTATATTTCATTAGGCCCCAAATTTTGCTACATGTATTGTGTAGAGAAATCTACTCGTTACACATAAAAGGGAACAATAAAGTTTTCAATTTTTAAAAATTTGTGCATTTTAAAAAATCTAAAATTTTCTTCGGATGAAATATTGAGTGGTTTGATAAGAATTCCTGTATTTGTTCTAAATGTCAATATTCTGTCCCTGCCCCTCGAAATAGATTTTGCATGCATATATCATCAAAATATAGACAAAACTTCAGATATAAACAAGCCAACCAAAAACTTAAATATTAGTTTTATTTTTCCTGGATTAGCTCCGAGAGAATTTCAAAATTGACACCAATTCTTGACGTTAAAGCTTGAATGCTAAGAGTTAAAACTTGACTTAATGGGATTGAGTCCATGTATTATTTTATATTAATGAAAATTTGAAAAAGCCCAAGTTTGATGATTATACCCAAAAAAGAGGCGTGGTTCGTGTGAAGCACCAACATGTCGAGTTTTGTTAGACTAAAACATTTATGCAAATAGTCAAATAGTTGAGAGTTGTTTATCAGTTATGAATGCATAAAATATGTTAATGGAGAAATGCTGATGGTCGATGGAATATAACCGTTCAGAAATTTATCATTTTTATTTTCACGGCTTCTGTGGAATCCCTTTCAGAATGTTTTCTAAATATGTTATTTTTCTGCATTTAGATTTCATGTCATTAAGCGTCTACAGAAATGCATTAGTATCCAGCGTAACATGACGTTCAAATTTCAGTATTAAGAATTATCCGTAAGAACCTCAATTAAAAATGGCATCCGGACAAATTCCTGAAGGAAAAATTCCGGAAAAAATTATTTCCGACGGGACCAATTTCTAAAAATTTAAAATATTATTTTAGTTTTCTGTGGTTAGGTTAAGCTTTTGATACAATTTTTACTGTCCTTTAAAAACTTTTAATTAAAAAAATGTTAACTGAACATAATTCCTAAAAAAAAAGCATATATCATATTTTTTCTATTTATATACTTGGAGATTGAGTTCTGATAAGGTTGAGTTAAGAGGAGTAAAGTTAGTTAAGGATGGTTAATTAAGTGGAGTTAGGATGGGATTATCTGGAGGATCTTATATCTAACAATCCTAACATTATTTCAACGTTAGTGTAGCTAAGCAATCTTGTACGATTAAAGTAGGGGAAATCAAGGGTAATGTTGATCCGCTCTACTGACCATCCGTCCTATTGCCCATCCGCTATATTGCCCATCCGACCTACTGCAACATCTGACCTATTCAGCAGCTTATTTTGTCATGCCTGTGCAGTAGGCAGAAATAATTAATTGTAGCTGTCGGACAGCCACTCAATTTTGTAGGTCAGATGGGCACTTTTTGTAGGTCGGATTGGCATTTTTCGTACAAAATTTACGTACGTATGTACCTACGAAAAATGCCATCTGACCTACGAAAAGTGCCCTTCCGACCTACACGAAAAATGCCCATCCGACCTACGAAAAATGCCCATTCGACCTACAAAAAGTGCTCATCCGACCTACAAAAATGCCCATCCGACCTACAAAAAGTGCCCATCCGACCTACGAAAAATGCCCATCAGACCTACTAACGTGTCAAAGCGACAGCTTAAAGTATAGGTCGGATGCACCAATATGCTGTTTTTAACGTGCCCATCCGACCTACAGTGCATCGGACCTACCACAGCTGTTAAAACCACGTGCTTGTAGGTCGGATGGGCAGTAGAGGGGATGGGCGTAGGTCCAAAAATACACCATCGAAATCAAGCCCTCTGAGAAAAGTGGGGGGGGGGCTGGATTCAGATGAGGTAAGTGTTGAGATTAAATCAAAGAATGTATATTTTAATTTTCTGGGGGGAGGGGGGAGGGTTAATAGTCTTTTTTTTTACAACATATTCTTTTTGGTACTCATTTACTAACTTACCATTGTTTATATTTTTATTTTTTAGTGTTTTACTATTTCTTAAATGAATTTGCTAAATTCTACTTATTATTAACATTATAACATCTGATGTTTTCTATATTACCTCTGTAATGTGTTAGTTAGATAATTGAACGTTAGTTTATTGAGTTAATAGTTCAATCGATATATCACTTACACCATATACACACTAAACAGACCCCATTCGTCTCCGAGCCTAACTACTACCGTAGATCAGAACAGGTTGACAAGGTTCCAAGGTGCCTTAATCTTTGTTTTTTTCATTATGCTGTTTTTTCCTGGGAAAGGGAAAGGGGGTTTTTTAAGAATTTTTTAGATATTTTCACTATCAGTTCTGCCACTTATTATGATATTCAGTGGCGTAAATAGGGGGGTTATTGGGGTTATTTACCCCCCCCCCCCCTAGAATCCTGGGGGTAACTACCCCTGAACTATTCAAGCCCTGAATAGCGAGTTGCTACTTTGTTTTTGTTTTTAAAAAAAGGTTGATTTTAAAATTGAATATCTTTTTTTGCGAGAAAATAATTTAAATGTGCAGATACTTCAGATAGTTCAGATTTTAAGTCAACATATTCTTAATGATTCTAAATTCTAATGTCATTTACAATTAGATGTTTTTTAATAAAAAAGGGTATGGGCAATGAAAAGTACATTTTTACTTCTAAATAATGTCATTTCCATATTAGATTTTTTTAAGATCTTAACATACTACATTGACGACAAGAAAATTTTAGAAATTAGAAACAACTACAATATTTTTCAAAGTTTTGCAGATTTTATGTCAACATATTCTAAGTAATTCTAAATTCTAATGTCATTACAATTAGATGTTTTTTAATAAAAAAGGGTATGGGCATGAAAAGTACATTTTTACTTCTAAATAATGTCATTTCCATATTAGATTTATTTAAGATCTTAACATACTACATTGACGACAAGAAAATTTTAGAAATAAGAAAAAAGACAATATTTTTTCAAAGTTTTGCAGAGTAGCTTTTCTAAAGATTTTAAAAAGTAACATCCTTTTCATCTTGAGTAAAACTATTATTTTTTATCTTACTTAAAATAAATTCAGCTTTTTCACAGATCTTTGTAAGGTGAAAGCCATGAAAGGTATGAAATGAAGCCTTTATTTGATGGAGTTTGTGAATGCCAGAAATGAGTGGAAAATGCAAATCAAACCCAACTAAAACCAATATTTTGATTAACATCATGCTATTTTTCTGGGGGGGGGGGTAAAAAAAATTTCGGCAAATTTCAAAACCCCCCCCCCCCCCTACAGAATCCTTATTTACGCCCCTGATGATATTGCTTTATTACTACAGTATTATAAAGCAATATCATCAGGGGCGTAAATAAGGATACAACTATTAAATTAATCCTACATGTTCACCGAGTTCACCGCAATTTGTGTGATGTGTCATATTAAAAAAAATATTTTTCATGTAAAATCATGAATTTTAATGACAGGCATTTCTTGTCAGTTTCCTGAGTACAGTGTAAATATTTGATTTATGGATAACTAATGAAAATTTAAATATGTATATGTAATTTGTAAATTAATTATTTTTGTGATTTATTATACCAGAATAGATTTCTTTTTTTATTTCATATCAGATATACTGAATATCCGGTTGGTAAGGTTAGTTTTTTATTGTTTAAGTATAACACACATTTTTCTTGCCCCCCCCCCTAAAAATGTTTAGGGAGGGGGCCAACAAATTTTTCGCGCTTCGCGCGAAATATTTCCCCTTGGCCCCCCCTAACCAAATGTCTAGTTGCGCGCCTGGTAAAAAACTTATTTCATACAAATTTCTGAAATGATTCGGTTTAACTGCATACACTACACATAAGTTGAAAAAGAGGTCTAGGGTTAAAACCTATCCCCTGGTTAAAACGTTATCATAACTGTTTCTCTAGACTAAAACTGACTATTTACCTCTACTAGTCCATCAGGTTTAAATCCTAGACCCTGAGGAGTAAACTGATTATCCTCCATCTCCGCCTTCTTCTCCCACAGTATGATCCCGACCAGTCTACCCATCAGGACCTGCACCTTCTCCTCAACCAATCCCATCTGCTCCATGCTGCTCTTGCAGGCAGGGGGGTTGGCTATTTCTCCTGAACATAAAAATTTAGTTATTTTTAATATCGAAGCATAATTTTTCATTTATCTTTCTATCTATCTAGTATCCTAGTAGGGTGGTACAGGGGTGGGAGGGGGTGCTGGGGATAATTTACTGAACTTATATAAATCTACCCAGGCAAATCTATGAGAAAATGCTTGTTAAAAAGAAAATATTTTTAGAATTGCTGTTAAAGTTACATAAAAGGCTTTAAATTGTAATAAGAAAGTAAGGCATGAAACGCCTAAAAGCCTAAGTCATTTTTATCTCAGTAATGGTACAGGGTGTCCCATAACATGGGAATTCAGTGACAAATTGGATATCATCTTTGTTATGAATTAGCATTGTAATACTTAATTTCAAAAGGCATAATATTATTATGTCTGCTAGAGTTTATTTTATGAAAAGGGTAAAAGACTGTAAATATGTGTTTATAATGTCTCTGCAAGATGAATAGTGAAGACGGACAAGTTTACTCTGTTTGTATAATGCAATTTTCTTGTTTTTACTAAGTTTAAAGTACAACCGTATGCAGTCAAAACATAAACAAACAAATTGTGATCATAGCAGACGAAACTTTTACAGATTACAAGCTTTCTCAGTAGGTATCACTAAAGAATTATTTAATAAGACGATATCGAATTCGTCACTGAATTCCCATGTTTATTGGGACACCCTGTATGCTGGATGAACGAATTTTGAATAATATTCAATCTTAAACTTGAGTGCTTAATATTTCTTCAACATTATGAAAATGTGCATAAATGTCCAAAACTTCACAAGATTCCCAATAAATCTTGATAAATTATACCAGAGAAATTATTCTATAGTAATTTTATAGTTTATTTTTTTGTGAAAATTTCCTCAAAATATTTTATTATTAAAAAGACTAAAATTTCATAATATACAAAAAAATACGATTTTCATTTTTCATGTATAAAAATATTTTTTGTTTTGGTACTGTTTTTGTGTTTCTTTGATATTTCCAATTCGGTGATTGTGATGGACCAAACCTTTGTAGAGTAAAAAAGTGGATGTTAGTTCCACATTTATTGAAAATATATTTCGGTCTGGGTTGACCCTCGTCAGTTTGAACAATATAATAACCATCAAAATCGCTAAAAAAAATATAAAAAAATGTTTGTTAAGGATCACAAGAAAATAAACAAACAAAAATATTATTCAAAAAAAAAAGTTTGATATTTCCGAAAAAAAATATTTTTAGTCTTTAGCTAACTAAAACCCTGCTTATGGTAATATTAAATGGAAACTATACTATCTCGCCAACTTAACTTAATAATTCTTTTCATTTACGTTTTGTAATCAACCGTAATCTAGAGGGCGTTGGAAAAAGTTTTATATTTTATTTTCACCCTGACCCTGCGCGTAATATCAGTTATCGAAATTAATTTGAGATTACGCAAATTGTGTTCAAAAATGTTTATTTCCTTAAACATTCTGTTCGCAGTTTTACACAAAATCTTCTAACTTCTATTGAGTTCCTTCTAAAATTTTAACCAATAGAATTGCCTCGTCCCTCACCAACATATAGTTTATTTGTGAGATTTTCCAGCCCTTTCTTGATCCCCTGAAGCAGTTTGTTCAGCAGTTGGAGTTTCTCATCAGCCACATTTTTACGAATCTAACAAATATATGTAAAGTGAGAACCAGAAAACTCTGGAACAGGAAGAGGACTTTTAGACTCAAGTTTTGACTTTAGGATATAGTCCAATAGGCATTAATTTTTGCGGATTTCACCGTTGTCCTTGAAATTAAATATAAATCCTTCAATTCAAAAGTTTATGGTATGAATGTGGCTAAATAAGTATTATTCCAATCAAAAGTTTACGCCTCTGTAAACAGTAAATATAGTGTACCTCCTGATCTTGAATATCATCTTCTAGATTCTCTAGTTTATCCCTTAGCTCTGTATTCTCCTCCTGTCCCATAAACTTAACNATCATCTTCTAGATTCTCTAGTTCATCCCTTAGCTCTGTATTCTCCTCTTGTCCCAGAAACTTAACCTAGAACATATCTTCTAGATTCTCTAGTTTATCTCTTCTGTATTCTTCTCCTGACCCATAAACTTAACCTAGAATATAACTTCTATATTCTCTAGTCTATCTCTTAGCTCTGTATTCTCCTCCTGACCCATAAACTTAACATAGAACATAACTTCTAGATTCTCTAGTTTATCTCTTACAAGTTTTTACTATTAAGATAAGTTTCTAAACATTCCAATGTGTAAAACATGTCCCCTCTTTTCTATTAATTTGTACTTCTGGCCTCTCTTATCATGGATTTTGTGGCACACTAGCCCCGAACTCGTGTATTTTGTAACCCCCCAGTTTTTATGGAATATGTACCCCATCCCAGCCATTCCCTTTCATTGACCTTCTCTGGTTTCAGATATGACATGGGGTAATTTTAATCTATCTTAAAAATATACATTAGACTCCAGCTTTCGGAATTAGAAAACCTCTAGCCTTAGCTTATTGGTCAAAATATTCCTGAGCGTTAGAATCATCAAATTTTTTCTGTCAAAATTATCTGTTTGATTTTACACCTGAGTAACTCTAAAATTTGTATCCCCCCACTGCCCCCTCTTTTCATAGTTCTTGTACTTTGTACTACTTTGGATTTTACATGCCCTCCTCTTTTCATGGAATTTGTAGTTTATTGTAGAATTTTACTGGCTTGAATCCAACAGGGACGTGGTTTGAATTTCTCTTGATTCTAACTTCAACTATATATATATATATATTTCTTATTTCCTACTAACTTTTCTCCCTCAGCTCTTTCAAACACACCAGGGTTCAGTACCAAAGATGGATGGCTAGGTAGCTAGAGAAAAACTATAATTATCAGAGAGAAAGAACACTAAACATTATATACAAGATGTCACACGAAACATGATGGTAGCAATACGAATTCAAGGTCGTCATTAAACTTAGAAATAATTTGCGGTATTTATTCGCAAATCTAAATTTAGAGTTAATAATACCAAAATATCCATAGTCTTGGCATTTCCAAAATGTGGTCTGACTCTTTTGTGCTTTCAATATTATCGGAGTTATAAAGAATTTCGTTCAGATTTCGACAATTTTGGTTTTGTTTAATAAAAGTGAAATCTGGACGAACTTTTTAGTATCTCCGGTAATATTGAAAATACAAAAAAGGCAAAAAAACGTTTTGAAAATGCCAGGACTAGGAGAATTTTGTGGTTATTGTATCAAGAATCATACATGTGAAAGAAGGGTTAACGATTGAATGTCACAAATGAATTCAAAGTTCTAACACGACCTTCAAGTCGTCTTGTTACTGTCATGTTTCGTGGGGACACCCTTTAGCTTAAATGCGTCTAAATCTGAAATTAAAAATGCATTCCAGTAAATAGACATGTATGTTTAATATAATCTTTACGGGTAGTTTTAGATACGGTACATTTAACTAAAGCAGTGCATGCATATTTAATATGATTCAATATGATATTATTAAATATTAATGATTTAATCTGCAATATTTTTCTTTCTGAACACTTACTAAATCACTATTAGATCTAATGATTTTCCTGCTTCAAAGAATTAAGTCTTTGCCACAAACTCTGATTTTCTAATCCAAAAAATTTTGCAACCCATTTGTCTTATACCTTAGATATCTCAAACTATGAATGGCCTGTTAGAACAAATAATCTAGTTTGAAGTATCAAAGGTTTACACCATCAGGTTGCAAATGTAAATAGGGATTAGATGTGTGGTACCAACTCAATTTCTATAATTTTATCAGACTAAATATTTAGACATATTTAAAACTCTTTGGTGCAAAGAATGGAGAAAAGTATGAAAGTATATTCAAATTCCATAAATTTTACATAATTTAAAAGTTTTAAATTAGTAAAATTGAAACTGCAGCAGTAAACTTGTGTGCAGTATGAAAGTTTAAATTGAAGACAGAGTTAGAGGAGATCTATTCAAGTCTATAACTATACAATATTGTCTTCAAAGGGGTACACTGAGTACATTAAGAATGTAAACTTTTTACTATACAGTGTGCAGTATACAGTGTACAACTGTTTTACACTAAAAACGACAAAAAACAAAATAACTTCAACAGATTGAAATTGTAAATAATCGAAATCTTAAATAAGCTATCGAGATAGTAAACCCAGAAGAGTAAAAAAGATTGAAACCAATGATTTAATTTCGCTTAGTGAACCTCTTGAAGAAGTGAACATTATAAAAATAATAGTAATCCTATTATTAAGGATATATTCGGCCCGAGAGAAATAAGAAAACTACAAACAAAGGTAATTCCTAACTAGGACTGCCAAACATTCGTTTAATGAACCTCAAATTTTTGAAAATTAACGGAAGATACAGTTAACCTATGACAAAAACCGTTAATCTTGATATATTAAATTAACTGCTGCTGGCTCCCCTGACGATTTCTTAACTATGAACCGTTAACGCCGTTAATATAATTGAGATCGTTAACAAATGGTAACTTTATGAAAGGACACATTAGATAACTGCAAAGTTTGTCCGTTTTGTTATTTTAATTAACCTGTTAACCTGACACCCCTGCTAGGCTTTGCACCTAACTTTGAAAACAATGTTTATTTTAAGACTAAAACATGAACGAGTTTTCATCTTCTTTAACTTATTTTGTAGAAACTTTCTACAAAATGAGAACTTTAATCCACATCTTTGAAGAACACATTTTTTCAATTTAAAAACACTGACTGTTACATTTATCTTCATAAAGTTAAATCTCTTTTTTTTCTCTGTAAATAGAAATCCCAAGAATTGAGAAGATGATTTGCTGAAAGTTATTTTTGTCCTCAAGACCACAAACATTTTATCTAGAATTTCCAATATTGTCTTGCATTGATTCTAATTTGTATTCAACACAAACCCCTCCTCCCCTCCCCCCCTCATGTTTTATTCTTTAATTTTAAATCTAGGAAATCCATGAATAAATCAAATATAATTCTGTCCCCAGATAACCAAATATAGCTTTGCTTTACAAACAGGCCAAATTGGATGAAATGAATGTGCTCGAGGGAAATAACAAGGGGGGGGGGGGGTCTCAGACTTATCTTTATCTCATCTGAGCTGAAAACTTTAGAATGGGATATCCTTACTTCCGATCGGTTAATTAATCTGGAGATTAATAACATGAGGAGAACAAGCCATATTTAATCTGAGCTGAAAACTTTAGAATGAAATATCCAGATATCCCGTCGAATAATTAATATCCGGTTTAAATATTGCTTGTTCTCCACATGAATTTAAACTCCAGATTAGTTAACCGATCGGAATTTAAGATATCCCATTCTAAAGTTTTCAGCTCTGGAGATAAAGAAAAAGAGTGGATCAAGCATTAATCCTGATATCCACCATTCAAAAGTTCCCAGCTCAGAGCTGAAAACTCTTGTATAGGATATATACCCTTAATCCCGATTGTTAAATCTCGATATCCACTGTGGAAACTTGATTTTCTGTTTTATCATATCTTTTGTATATCCTTGCTGGATTCCGACCAATGAGAGGTCGTTATCTCATTGATTATGCGCAAAACTTTTCAGCTCCTGATTGGCTGTTCGGTTTCTGTTATCGACACTCTAATTGGTTGCATTTAAGATACTTTCTTGGATATTTTATAGATTAAAATAATTTTACACAATTGTAAAGTTTTCAAATCAGACTATGATTATGAACATTTTTCTAATGCTATTATGTCATATTTATACATTTAAAAATGTAAAAATCTAAATTTCGGAAATCTTCAAAAATGTTGTTTTATATTGCCTGACTTGTGAAAAGAAAATATAAATTTTGTTTTGTTGATTCAGATTGTAGTTGTTTATCTCTATTCTCTAGACTTGATATTAAGAATATTATTATTTACCAACTCCCATTCAGCCTCCAGAGATTCTTTCACCACTCCCAAATCCCTTAAGATCAGGAAATAATTAAATTGGAGTTTATTATTGATCTGATTCTTATCTAACATGTTACAGAGATAAAATAATGTTTTAATGTTTAGATATGATGAAAATCGATCAAAAACCTAGGTGGAATACTAACCGAAAAATGTTTTAAAAAAATAAAAAATTTTGTTTAAAGTGAAAATTCTACCTAATCTCCTTTTCTGCTCTACTCTGTAAATCTTGAAGATGGTTGCCAGTTCCCTCTTGAGTTTCAAATCTTAAAAATAAATTATTTTAGTTTTTCTGTTGAAATTAAATTTTTCAACTTTAATGGGGTTAGTGTTTTAGTCGTAAAGGATATCAGCAAAACATGAATATCTCTGTCAACATACTTTATCAGAAAGGGTTCTATTTTGAATTGAACATATGCCGCTCTTTAAATGGAAGGTCTATTGAAATTACGTTAACTGTCTCTTTAATGAAAGTATTCATGAATAAAAGCCATGTATTCAAAACTAAAAGTAATTCTAAATTTTCTCTAAAATTTAGGAAAAATAAAGATAATAAAATTCAACCTTTTGACAACTTCTTGAGTGGATGATACTCCAGCGGCTCGTTTCATCTTAGTAAATGCTTCCTCGTACAATACCGCCATTTCATCAACCTTCAGAAGGAAATTATTCAGACAAAAAAAATATAGTTTCATGAGACATGAAAATATATATATGTAGATGTCACTGTGAACTATAGCCAATAGGGTAAGGTCAAAGTCACGCGTCATTACTGTTCCAACTCTGTGACCTAGTAGCTCCTCTAGTTTTGACCTATAGTAGCTCCTATAGCGTCATTACTGTTCCAACTCTGTGACCTAGTAGCTCCTCTAGTTTGATTTATTCCTTTTCAATAAAAGAGGAGTTTTGATGAAACACTTGTAGGATTTCAACCTTACGTGAATTTACTTTAGTTTGACGTGAATAAAATAAAAATGATGAATATTAGAATATTCAGTTGAAGTGTTGGAATCCATTAAACAATTAACAAGGTTCAAGTTGAAGCTCTTACATATATTTTAGTTTTAAATATACTTTTCTATATAATAAAACAAGACATTCATATAAATATGTTGCGTATAGCCGGCCAAACGGCTGGACCGATTGGGTTGACATTTTTTGTGGACACTCATGTGTGGTGTGGCTAAAAAAATCGAAATATGTTTTTTCAATTTTTTTTCCACTGACAACGCCGGGTCCTCAGCTAATAATATATATATATATCACATTATTTGAATATGAATCGGAGGTGGGGGGGGGGGGTCATGTAAATATGTTTCTTTATCACTACATTTTTTTAAATAGTTTCCACAAAGGAATTGAGTCTTTGTCACTAACTCTGATTCTGATTTTATCCTCTCCTCTACCCAATCTACTCTCTCTTTTTTACCTTTTCATCCTCCTCCTCTTTATCTTATCCTCTACCTCATCTACTCCTTCTCAACTTATCTATTCATCCTCTACTTCTTTATCTTCTTTACTTAATCTACTCCTTCTCATCTTACCTTTTCATCCTCTTCCTCTTTATCTTCTTTACTTCATCTACTCCTTCTCATCTTACCTTTTAATCCTACTCTTCTTTATCTTCTCTACTTCATCTACTCCTTCTCATCTTACCTTTTCATCTTCCTCTTCTTTATCTTCTCTACTTCATGTACTCATTCTCATCTTACCTTTTCATCCTCCTCTTCTTTATCTTCTCTACTTCATCTACTCCTTCTTCTCTTACCTTTTCATCCTCCTTTTCTTTATCTTCTCTACTTGATATACTCCTTCTCATCTTACCTTTTCATCCTCCTCGTCTTTATCTTCTCTACTTCATCTACTCCTTCTCATCTTACCTATTAATCCTCCTCTTCTTTCTCTTCTTTACTTCATCTACTCCTTCTCATCTTACCTTTTTATCCTCCTCTTCTTTATCTTCTCTACTTCATCTACTCCTTTTTCTCTTACCTTTTCATCCTCCTCTTCTTTATCTTCTCTACTTCATCTACCCCTTCTCATCTTACCTTTTCATCCTCCTCTTCTTTATCTTCTCTACTTCATATACTCCTTCTCATCTTACCTTTTCATCCTCCTCTTCTTTATCTTCTCTACTATATCTACCCCTTCTCATCTTACCTTTTCATCCTCCTCTTCTTTATCTTCTTTACTTCATCAACTCCTACTCATCTTACCTTTTCATCCTCCTCTTCATCGTCATCTTCTCCCCTTCCATCGATACTACTCTTATTAGGATCACTAGTTGCAACCTGAACATAAATAAATTAAAGTAAGATGATATGGGTGGACGTGGACCACCGCGACCCTTTATGCTCATGAAAGTTTCGACAAAAAGGTTTTTTTTAAACTGGTCCCATAATTCAAAGGATATCAGAAAAGTAATTAGAGATTAATATGTATGGGTTTCCAATCGAAATTTCGTAGCGCGGAATTCTTTAGAATTACGCAGAATTGTATGAAATTGTGCGGAATTACGCAGAATTGCGCGGAATTACAGGGCTCGCAATCGCGCGTAAGTAAAATCCACTTGCGTTGGAAGCCGTATAAATACGTTTATAAAAATATCTTAGTCCAATTTTAATTTCCAGGGATGATTTTTGTTTCACATTTTTCTAAGAGATAAGAAAATTTAAATTTTTTATCCTGCTTCAAGTTTCAAAACTTCCCAATGCATTTAAAGACAGCTAAGACAGATTTTAAATGCAAAATTAATCAGAATGAAATTGAATGAAATGAATTTTTACCGATTCTCTGCCTGTTCCTTTAGTGCTCTGCTTACTGCTGAAAATATGACGTTCCATAGTTTCAAAGTAATTCTTTCTTTCTTCAGCCAGTTTTCTAAAAATACATATTAAAGTTCAGATTAAAAAAAAGTCCATACAACGTAAATATTAGTAGCGATCGAATCAGATTTCAATTAGGATTCAGCCTCACACCCTTTTATTTTTCTCGAACACTCCCTTTAGGTGGATTTAAAAAAAAACGATTTTTCAAATTTCTCAACCTTGAATCCATCATCTTTTTCTCTCTCTCCTTCCCCTCAGAGAAAAGGAATTCTTCTTCCTTTTGCTGGTGGAAGCGCGCCAGATCTCTGGTAGCAAGCGCAGCCTAGAAATATATTTTATTAGTGCACACCAGATCTCTGGTAGCAAGCGCAGCCCAGAAATATATTTTATTAGTGCACACCAGATCTCTGGTAGCAAGAGCAGCCTAGAAATATATTTTATTAGTGCACACCAGATCTCTGGTAGCAAGCGTAGCCTAGAAATATATTTTATTAGTGCACACCAGATCTATTTCAAAAAGCTATGAAGAAGAAGAAAAACGCTTTGAATTTCTAAAGTGAAACCAAATACTTGGTGGGTCAAATCAAAGCTAAAGAAGTTACGAGGTAGCAAATTCATTCCGCATACAGGAATCATGAATCTTTGCCACAAACTCAAATTTTCTAATCCCTACATTTTTGCATAAACCTTTGATATTTTAAACTCTAATTTTTGGATCCAATATAAATCATAGTTTGAAATATCTAATTACTTCAACATTATAGGTTGCTAAGATATTGGGATTAGAAAATCAGAAATGTGTGGCAAAGACTCAATTCCTTTGACCTTCTCCTTCTGTTAAGTGGGGTTTATTATTACCCAGATATATCCATGTGAATTTTTCTTCACGTCAAACTAAAGTTAATTTCTCGTATGATTGAAATCTTATTTTTTTCAATCATAACTCATCTTGTTGAAGAACAACATTTTTATAATTTATAGCATTTAACCGAATTAATTTGCGTTTCTTAAGCAATATATGAAAACTAGAGAAGTGACGAGGTCACAAAGTCGTACTAGTAATGTAGCATAATTTATTTCTCCTTCTATCTAGTTGACAATATGTTTAGTTTCTGTAGATGTGTGAAAGTGTTTATTGTCGAGTCAACATTATATCAATATTTTGTTCCATCAATCTGTTTGTCGTTTTGGTCCCAATCCATTCTATACTGCATGCTATAGAGACAGAAACATTTTGTTATGGGATCATTCAGTTGGTGTACCGTCCAGGTTTTCAGTAATAGTACTGTACACGGCCAGATGCGCGAATACAATGAACCGGATTGGAAGATACAACCACAAAGTAAACAAAATTGTAAAATTAGAAATGCTTGATACACGTACGTAGATTAGGTACTTGATGGAAAGTATTACACAATGTTTACATGTAAAAACTATGTTAGCTAATAGATGTGTGTCTTTCTATGAGACTATTGAAGCAAGTTCTAAGCTTTGCTATAATTATTACCAAACTGTCAAATAAATTAACAGTTCTTTTTACTTATTCAGTACCATCTATAGATTTAAATCTTTAAAATTTCGTATTTTTCCGGTCTAATATAGTTATTACCAATTTTTTAAATAAATTAACAGTTCTTTTTACTTATTCAATACCATCTATAGATTTAAATCTTTAAAATTTCGTATTTTTCCGGTCTAATATAGTTATTACCAAATTTTTAAATAAATTAACATTCTTTTTACTTATTCAGTACAAACTGAACTGAAGCGTCTACCGACTGGTTGATCACTAAGATGAATCCCTACACAACGATAACACGACCATGGAACTGTGACGAGCACGCAGTATCAGCCACGAGATGATGAACACGAAGAGACGCAAACTTTGCTTTGTTTCATTATCCTGGAACATGAAGCTTCAATATTAACAAGGAACCGTCAATGTTCCTTGTTATGAAGCTAACACCAATATTTTTTTAAACCTCTGCATGTTTATCATACTCTAATGACTTCATGTTAAAGATCAACGATTGATCGGAGATACGGAAGCCCAAAGCGGTCACTGAAAACATGCATAAAATTTAATTGCCGGTTATTTCTTTTCAAACGACAGCACATATTGTGTATGTCTTGTTTTAATTTCAAATCGCGCTCTGGTATGCTATCTTATTATATAACATGTAAATTTTTTATTGGAATTGTAGTTTTGTCAATATTTAAATAGATAATGTTGTTTTTTTAAATTCATCCAATCTAACTACAAAAAAGAGAACTATATTCTCAACAGTACTATTACTCTTATCAATTCCATAGTCCAAAATACTTGAAAAAGTTTTTTTCTTCCTCTCCTAACAAACGGATTTTAATATGAATTTTGGAAAGAAAAATGTGAAATTTATCCGCAAATCAAAGAATTATCTTAACTAAAATACAAATGTATTAACACGCCATCATCGTACAACAGTTTTTGTAAAAAATAATGTAAACAATTTTGTATCTTTAAAATAATCTCGACACGGAGAAAATAAATATCTAGATCTTAAAAAAGCTTTGCATTAGATTTCTTTCTAATTTATGTAAAAATGACCTTAACACGTTCTTGGCAGAAATTTATTTTCTATTACAAATGATTGTTCTGTAAATCTTTCTGATCTTAGTAAAATGTTAGTTAAGAAACAAATGAACTGTTTCGATGTCCTGATGGACCATGCATGGAAAGTTCCGGTTTTACAAGAACTTTTAAATACAAGAATGAATAATTTATATGTTGAAGGATTCGATGATTACGTAATAACTGAAATGATAAATATGTTATGTAATGATTAATGATCAATGTCGCCTATTTGTGAATAATTTTGCACATTTTTATTTTTTATTTTGTAAAACTATATTTAAACAAATTTAAACTACACCATTTATATAGTTATTTAAATCTTTTTTTTTGTGAATAAATCTTTATAATAATATAAGGTTTAAAGGAATTGAGTTTTTGCCACAAACCCTGATTGTCCAATCCATACATCATTGAACCTCAAATGATCTAAGTTTAAAATATAAAAGGTTCTCACCATCAGGTTGCAAAGAATTAAGTTTGTGGAAAAGACTCAAATGCTTTTATAGAGTCGGCGGCACAGAATCAATTTCTTCTCTTTTTACATATATCACGACTAAACTTATTTTTTTAAACCATCTACTACATAAACTTTATCATTCATTTTTTATATTTAATCTAGATTCAGGTCATCATTCAAGTCTTATTCAATTTCCAGTAAGTACTGTTAAATCAGATATGCATGATTTATTATGGGTAGTTTGAAGCATTAAAGTTGTTTTATATAAAAGTGGTTCAACAAGAATGTTATTTATCTACATTTCAGACAAAGTTTTATTATTCTAACATATGATGTAAGGCCGGTCAGGCCTATAAATCACACAGTTTAAACAAAATCTAAATTTAAAATTCGAACACATTTCTCAGATTCTAGCAGAACATCTAACGAACTATCTATCCTTATATCTATCTGTATGTTATCTAGCTTTCTACTAACAAGAATGTTTCAATGTGTATGTCTGGAAACCAAACATATGTAATGAAATATTTTACCGTATATTCTGACATTAATTGCCCAGCCTTTACAACTTTTTTGTTTTGTAAATTGCAATAATTCTTTGGAACTTCCAGTACACAGAGTATATAACATTCCAGTACACAAAGTATACAACCTTCCAGTACACAGAGTATACAACCTTCCAGTACACAGAGTATACAACATTCCATTACACAGAGTATACAACATTCCAGTACACAGAGTATACAACCTTCCATTACACAGAGTATACAACCTTCCAGTACACAGAGTATACAACCTTCCAGTACACATAGTATACAACATTCCAGTACACTGAGTATACAACATTCCAGTACACAGAGTAAACAACCTTCCAGTACACAGAGTATACAACATTCCAGTACACAGAGTATACAACATTCCACTACACAGAGTATACAACATATTTTTATACGACTCTAGATATATATAGAGATATGGGCATCATTTTTCAGAACGAACGAACATTTTTCAGAGCAAACGAACATTTTTCAGAAAAAACGAAAATTTTTCAGAAAGAGCGAACAATTTTCAGAAAGAACGAACAATTTTCAGAAAGAACGAGATTTTTTGTGAACGGATGGTGTCTTTTTGAAAGAAAAAAGCAGCGATGGACTTGGACCGTTTTCAGAGAAATTAAAAAAACCACCGTTTCTTAAAAACGAACGATTTAAAATAGTTTGAACGATCTTGATAGTTTAAATAGATTTCTAAATCGTTCGTTCAATCAAACTATCGCTTTTTTATTGATCGAACTAGTTTTTTCCGAAAGGTTTTCAAAACAATATTTCTTTTTACTTAATGAGCGATTTTACTGAACGATCGTTCAGTGAGAAAACGAAGATAATAGATGAAAAAATTAACAATAAATTTAAGAAAAAAGAAATCAATTATTTGAACGATTGATAAAACGAATGAAATGAGCCGTTAAAGAACAACATAAGAAAGAAATGAAAAAAAGCCCGAACGCGCCCATTTATAGACTTATATATACATATACTTATAACCCCCCCTTTATATATTAACAAGCTTCGTTTTTAAATGTTGCTCTTCTAATCTCCATTTTTGTTCCGTAAAGGAACAAATTAATATTTCGAGCAATTGTCTGTTTTCATTGATTTATTTCCAAGAAAAGGAAACTAATTTGCCACAACAAATATAGGCCTAAGTTTTTCCCTCTATGTATACACTATACACCCCTGTAATGTCTGATTGAATGGTTCTCCATAAAGCTAGGTCTCGGTATCTTCTTGATCTAATTGTATTTAACGGTCTGCTGATTGGACTGATAAAGCTGATAAGCCTCCAATATGTTTTTTCTCAATTTCCTGCTTACATAGATATGTATGTAATGTATACGAAACAAAGAAATTGAGTCTTTGCAACATAATGTTGTAGACTTTAGACATTTCAAACTATGTATTCTGTAAAAACAAATAATCTAACTTTAAAATATCAAATATTTACACCATCAGGTTGCAAAGATATGAGGATTAGAAAATTTCAATTTGCTGCCAAAACTCTATTCCTTAACATAAACATGAGAATAACGACGCGGCTCGACGTCTACCGAACTCTGCATCATTATTGTGAACCTGCATAACCCAAATAGATTATCTTGTAATCAAGAAGAAATGGACCAATTATACATGACGTCACAAGGAAGACAACATTTTCTTTCATTAGTAATAACAAGGAAGACAACATTTCTTCCATTATTAATAACAAGGAAGACAACATTTTCTTCCATTAGTGATAACAAGGAAGACAACAGTTTCTTCCATTAGGAATAACAAGGAAGACAACGTTTTCTTTCATTAGTAATAACAAGGAAGACAACGTTTTCTTCCATTAGTAATAACAAGGAAGACAACATTTTCTTCCATTAGTAATAACAAGGAAGACAATATTTTCTTCCATTAATAATAACAAGACAACATTTTCTTCCATTAGTAATAACAAGGAAGACAACATTTTCTTCCATTAGTAATAACAAGGAAGACAACATTTTCTTCCATTAGTAATAACAAGGAAGACATTGGCATTCTTATCAAGCTGAGTGCTTATTAGAATTATTGTGAACCTGCATAACCCAAAAAGATTATCTTGTAATCAAGAAGAAAGGAAGACAACATTTTCTTTCATTAGTAATAACAAGAGAGACAACATTTCTTCCATTATTAATAACAAGGAAGACAACATTTTCTTCCATTAGTGATAACAAGGAAGACAACATTATCTTCCATTAGGAATAACAAGGAAGACAACATTTTCTTCCATTAGTGATAACAAGACAACATTTTCTTCCATTAGTAATAACAAGGAAGACAACATTTTCTTCCATTAGGAATAACAAGGAAGACAACATTTTCTTCCATTAGTGATAACAAGACAACATTTTCTTCCATTAGTAATAACAAGGAAGACAACATTTTTTCCATTAGTAATAACAAGGAAGACAACATTTTCTTCCATTAGTGATAACAAGACAACATTTTCTTCCATTAATTGACATGCTTTCCAAGACTAAATAAAAAAGTTTAAAAACAGAAAATAACGAACACTAAGTTGCACTTACTTCACTGTAAGATAAGCACTTTATTTTATCACATTATTAATAATTTTGTCGGTCACCAAGAACTGTTGACATTTGTGACGTAAGAATACAGCTGTACTGAGAGTGTACAAAGGAATTGAGTTTTTGCCGCAAACCCAAATTTTCTAATTGCAATATCTATGCAACCAAATGTTGTAAACCTTTGAAATTTTAAACTTAGACTATTTGATCAAGCAAAATGTATAGTTTTAAATATCAAAGGTCTACGACATCGGGTTGCAGAGATATAGGAAATAGACAATTATAGTTTGTTATAAAAACTCAGTTCCTTTTACATTTTACATAATACACAAATACACAAATTAGCCCATTGCATTTAGAATTTTTAAACCAAGCTTAGAACTGTCGGCCGTAGTTCTCATGAGTTCAACAATCTAGATTTTAGGCAACTCAGTCTAGGAATTTCTAATTAATGATCGTACATACATACAATCAAAAGAGGTAGACTCCCAAAAAGAGATTCAAAACAAAGATTTTTAAGCCTTTTTCTAAAATACTTTTTGCCGGCATATACATTTTGAATGAAAAGTAAAAAACAAACAAATCCGTAATTTTAAAGACTGTTTAATTAACGCGTATGATTTCAAATAGAAGAGACCGAATGCCCCCAACTAGGTTGGTTAGTCTGTGGTGAAATTTGCTTCCTTCCCAGCAAATAAAGGTACCGTTTATTTTGTAAGTTATTTTGTATATAGAACTTATTATCAGCTCCAGATACTATTTTTTTTATACCTAAATCATTCTAATCTGATGGTGTAAGCCTGTAATATTTCAAACTTTGGATTTTGATTTTGCATGATTTATGTTTCGCATTACATCATACCTTCATTAAAAGTTTCATTTTAGAAAGATTATGAAAACTCTTATCATAAATGATACTAAGCTTTTGATGTTTTTCAAGATTAAAGATATAGTAAAGTATGGAATTATTAAATTTTATTTTTATTTAATTATATGAAAACTCTAATTATTCTTTAGAAAACCCTGTTATTAGTCGAACCTTATTGCACCGTGCTCTTATATCAAAACTCTTTTCTAAATCTTTAAATTGTTATATTTGCTCTTTCATAAACTTAAAAAGTTTCATGTTTATCAAATATTACCGTTGTCTAATTTATCCAAAGTTTATTTTGAACGAAATAGAATAAATATTTACGTCAAAACAGAAAATGAATTTTGCCTAGAAGACATACAATTTGCAATATATTGTCTCAAGTCAAAACTGAGATGTTTGTTACCTTTTGAATTTTCTTGAGATTTTCTATTTCTTCATCTTGCTTCGTTATATTTAACTCCAGATCCTTTTTATCAAAACAGTGTCAAATATTTTTACAGTTTAATCCATGAACTTTCGTAACATCGAAAGAATTAATAAAATGTAGTTTTCTTAACCTACTGATATTGGAATGCTGGGCTAGTTTTTTTAAATGAATAATCATATGAAGCTCTTAAAAACTGTTCCTGCATATTTCATGGCTATTTATTTATTTTTACACTTACTAAGATTTGAGTATGATAGTAATATAAAAACCCATAGAAAAATTGTCAAGACGACATTTATACATTTTTTCGATTCTCCAAAGTTCTGGGTTAAACGGTATCAAATATGAACATTAAATATAAAAGTTCTGGGTTAAACGGTATCAAATATGAATATTAAATATAGTTCTGGGTTAAACGGTATCAAATATGAACATTAATGTAGCAGGAAAATGATGTTTTGATCTTTCCTGCGACTGTAAATAGCATTTTGTTTGTCATTATTTTTACCCTTCGTTCGCAATCAACCCCATTTTGCCTCCCCCCCCCCTGTTTGATGTTTAACGGGTTTTCTTGTTTATGTTTGGTTTCTATATTTAACCCAAGCCACGCGGAGAAANAAATATGAATATTAAATATATAAAGTTCTGGGTTAAACGGTATCAAATATGAACATTAAATAAATCCCCCAAAGTCAAGGGGTTTCTTTAAAAAGAAAAAATGTGTAATCTCTTTGACAGAAAATGAAATTTACTCTGTATCGGGTATTTAATCGGCCTGTTGATAACGGATCAATAATAATTACAATTTTGTCGCATTTAAAAATCTAGTTTTTTTTCCCAGTTCGGATTTGCTATAAAATTTCACAAATTGATTTTTAGAAACTCTAGTTATCAATTTTCAGATAGAAAAAGAAATATATCTTTCCGTCGTTTCCTAACCAAAGGGTCCTTTAAGAAAAATATTTTTTGTGGTACAAGATAAATAAAGTTTGACTTTAAAAGATCAAGCGAACAAAGGATAATAATTATTTATCTAATACATCTGATGAAAGAATTTCTGATCGCTCTTCAAAATTATCAAAGCTTAAACATTTATAAAAGTTTATAAAACAAAATAATGATTTAAAATCCGACTGCTGTTCAATCCTGAAGCTGATTTGTGAAGGTGAGACGTTCTCTGTTGAGCATATCCAGAATACTCATGTACTTCTTCTTGATCGTCTCCCCCTCCATCAACTTCAAGTTCGTCTTGTGGATCTCATTCTCAAGGAATCTGGAGGATAAAACAAAACTAGTTTTTTTTTAGTGAAAACTATATTTCGTAGACTCCCCTCCCCCCCTCCGATCGTAACTTTTAAACTCTAGAATAAGATTACTGACATAAATTAAAGCATCAATGTAATAATTTAATAAACATGCAGATTTTATATCAGACGTTAATATTGTGAAATCCGAATTTGGATTTGTGAACAATAAGCATTAATAATGCAGCGTGGCCATTGAAATTGTGAAATTGGAAGACAAGTGTTAGACTCAATTAACGAGTAAATAGTCCCATGAATTGATCAATGAACATGAAACTACAGCAATTGTGTAATTTTAACTGAGATTGAGGCTTAAAGGGCACCGTTGTGTACTGGACTGCACAATATAAATTAAAAGTCACATTATTGGCTTACATTTGATACTTGTGAATAAAGAAATATTGGGGGGAAACCAGAAAACTATGGAATGAAAGATATACAAGAATATTCCATTTATTAAGGTGATTTACATTTTATCAACGTAAAATACGCCATATAAGATTAATAAACTGTCGTCTTCCTGTTCCACGTTTACCTGCGCTTAGTCGCAAATTACGATTTTAGCTATTTTTTCCGATAAAAGTAGACTCACACAATTTAGAACATTCCTGTGGTTCTCCTGACATCCCCAATCAAAATTTGAGGCAAATCGATCAACGGATTCATGAGTTATTATGAGAGATCCAAACAAACAAACAGAGATTACAACTTTATGTATATATATATATATATATATTAATTAAATAATACCTGAGTCTTTGTCCCTCTTCGCTCTCCTCTAATATTTCCTCCACTCTTTCCTCTTCAGCAGTTTTACGAACAACCTAATTTTATATTTTTTTTATTTTAAATTTTTAAATTTTCGATTTTTTAATTTTAAATTTTTAAATTTTAAATTTTAAATTTTAAATTTTAAATTTTTAATTTTTATTTTTTTTCCTTCTCATTTTTGATTTAGTAACCTTTTCATAGTCCACCATCAGCTGCTGAATTTTCCCGGATTTTTTGGCAGACTCGTATCTGAAAATAATTAATTTGACTAAATTCTCATATAAGCTCATATATTTCAACCAATGAGCCAAGTCTGATAATAATGATATAAACTATATAAATTCTGAAGTGTTTCGTGAAAGAGTTGTTCATATACAGGGTTACCCACAAAGGATGAGACTTCAGAGACGACTGTACGAAATTTATGCTGTCTTTATCCATGTATCCATGATTCTCGGCAACTGTAAACTTGTTTCTTCCTTTGCTAAATCAAAAAATTATTCATTAAACGACTTTATATTCAATGCAGAAGACTTCATCCAACCGAGAGATTTATGTCGTCTTTACAGTCTCATATCCGTTGTGGGCAACCCTGTAAATAACCCTTCAAAAATTAAATTTAAGGTCGTTTTTCTTGTGTTGCCCTCTTGTAAGGAATTAAATCAAGATTAGAGCTTGTTTTGAATAAATCGGAACTTAAAATAAATATTCCGTTTTTGAACTTTCTATTAGTTTACCTCAGTTTGTTGAGCATCTTTTTAAAATCTGCAACCTTTCCAAATTATCTTTTCCACAAAACTTTCTTTTCTAAACCTTTTAAAAGTTTTCCTGGAACAGATTTCCATCAAAATCCTATTTTTACTGAAAAAGATGAATTCCTTGAAGTCTAAAGTCTGTAAAGCAGTCTCAAGCGGCATTTTACTGAGTAGTCTTGTATCAAGGTTTGGACTATCCTAAAAATACAAAATAATACAATTTTTTGACGAAACACATTTTTTTATTTTTTTTTCATACTCACCCAGTTTTCCACAGAAAGAAATTGAATTTTTGTCACAAACTCATATTTTCGTATCTCTATATCTTTGCAATCTGATGGTGTAAACCCTTAATATTACAAACTATTTTATTCAGTTTGAAATATCAAAGATCTATACAACATCGGGTTGCAAAGATATAGAGATTAGAAAATCAGCGTTTATGGCAAAAACTCATTTTCTTTGTAAGATCTTAAATGTATTTTATCTTGTATCAATTAAAAAAAACGAGAATAAGAAGTTGGTCAAATAAAAGATGAAGGAACTGAATACTAGCCCCTAAGTCTAATATATTTGCAACCTGATGTAGGAAAATTTCAATGATTTAAACTATAAATTCTACGAGATAGATCAAGTGGTGCGAGTTTTAAATATCAAAATTTACCGCCATCAGGTTGCAAAGATGGATTAAACATAAGATCTTAAGTATGCTGTAGAAAGAGGGGGGGGGGGGTACAGACGAAACGAATAATGTCTAAAGAGAAAAAAGATTAAACTAGAGGGTGTCCCATTAAAAATGGCAGTGGAATCTTAGTCTTAAATCTTTGATAGCTTTCTAATTAGTCATATAAGCTCTCTATAATAGGTCTGTATTAATGTCTCCTTTAAAGATTTTAATTCGTGTCATAGCGTCGTTATGTTAAAAACTTCCTTATATAGCTTACAACGATCAAAGGCGACCTTTTAGTCATCTCTCAATTGTCATGTTACGTGGGATAAGGCTGAGAAAACATATATATTTGAGAAGGGGGGGAGGAGGATGATAGACCCCACACTTTGAGGTATCTTGGAGGGGGCATCAATATTGAGTTTTCGCCATAAACCTTATATTTTAGTCAAATATGGCTCGGTCGCTTCGGCAATTTTTTCCAAAGAAGAATCTTAGTCGTTGTAATGTTATGCTGAACCTTAAAATCAGACGGAAAACTTGTCATTTCCGTGGAAACCCTTAAAATGGGTAAGAGACAATACAAATACTTGGGCTCCCTTACGATCCCCCGAAATCTTTTATAAATCACCACAGTTTCAGTAGAAGTAAATATTTCCATTTACTGATAGCGCCGATTGAAGGGCTCTAATTGGATAATGAGATAGATAGAAAGATAGATGTTACCGCCATACCATTTCTAATGGATGACTGAACCCTGATTGGGTCAGGCGCTAATGGACTCGGCATACAGGAGAGGAATGGTTGTTAAAATCTGTGTATATATCTAGACTAGATTATCCTGAATCCGTTGTAACTTCTTTAAAAAGGCTATAAAATATATGATTTCTAAACATAATCCACTGTGCCTCGCCCCTTCTGTAACTTTAAATTATATCAGTCATGCCCCTCATGACCCCTTTTCAACCTTGTAGGTTGATATTCTACACATTATTCTAGGTTTTACCCTCCTTGACTCTTGAGTCTGGCTGGCTGAGATCTGATCTAATCAATCTGGTTCTCATGTTCCTCCCACCCCTTTTCTTCCCATTTCCCTCCCTCCCTCCTCCCCTCCCCCCTCCCCTCCCAATCCTTCCCCTTCATGATGGACACAGGTCAATAATTAGTCAAACAATCTTTCATTCAAACCCTTGTCTAAACCTTTACCAAACCTTTATCCAGCCTTCATCAAACCTTTATCAAACCTTTATTACACCTTCATCATCTTCATCAAACCTTCACCAAATCTGTATCCAGCCTTCATCAACCCTTCATCAAACCTTCATCAAACCTTTATTACACCTTCATCAAACTCCACAAAACTTATAAAACCTAACGAGGACAAATCTTCATCAAATCTTGAAATAAAACTGAATTAACAAATTTAATCTTTATATTTTGACGTAAATATTTTAACCCTTCTTCCGACAAAAAGAGTTAATCGTTCTCCTGAATTTAACCTAAATATTCAAGAGTGTGTAACCTGTGCACTTTTCATGACAGTTTCACTACTTTTCCCAGATCTATTCACTTCAGACTTCATTCTCTTCACATCTTCAGTTAATTGCCTGTAAAAGGGTAAATATGAGAACAGAGTTGAAAACTTTAGAATAGTGGATATCAGGATTATTGCTTTATCCACTCTTTTTCTTAATCTCCAGATTAAATATAGCTTGTTTTCCTCATGAATTTAATCTCCAGAAAAGTCAACAGATCGGATTCGGAATTAAGGATATCACATTCTAAAGTTTTCAGCTCTGAGCTCTGGCCACTGCATACTCAAATGTTTAACTCTCTGTTGAAGAGAATGAAATCCCCGGAAGAGGAATATAAAATCCCCGAAAGAGGAATATAAAATCCGCAAATCAGTTGTGTCGGATTCCCGAAGACCTACTCATCTTCCTCTCTTTTTATATCCTCGTTATTCATTATGTTTCTATATCTAGAAGAAAATATGCACTTATAAAGCTCCAATCTCAGCCTGATGTACAAATTAGACTATAATTAACAATTTAATCTAACATCATTCATAGTTTGAAATATCAAAGGTATAAGACATAGAATGCAAAGATATAGAAATATAAAAATATAAAAATATAAAAATATGAAAAAAAAGTTTTTGACAAGAACTCAGTATCTTTAAATAAATTAATGTTAAAAGATATTTTTTTATTTTGTAAAATGGTATCAAATGTTAATTAAGATAGACAAACCATTTTTTATTTCACAATTGTTAAAACTTCATTTTCTTTCTTAATTGTTTTTTTTCTACTGTTAATTATTTACTTATTTAAGTTATTTATATCTTTAACTATTTATTCATTTATGGATTAAAATATTTATCCACTTATTTATTTTTCTACCTTACTATACTTATCTACTTATTTATTTATATAATTTTCTATTTACTAATTTTTCTTTTTTTCATTTATTTATCTATTTATTCATTCGTTTATCTTTGGGTTATTTAAATTATTTAATTAATTAACTTATTTATTTTACCTGACTTTCTCTCTATTTTCTTCTTTCTCTCGTTCACAATCTTCAAATATTGCTTTCCTCTCCCCCTCCACCAGCTGTATCTTCTTCTTCATCTCCCCCATCTAGTGTTGTTAATCATTTTCTAATTCTTTAAAATAAAACTACCAAGATTTAAAAATTTTATTTTGTTTAAGTTTGTTTTTAGTCTAAAAAAAGAAAAAAACGACCCAAAAAGAACCGTTAAAACATGTTTGTTTTTAGTGTAAATATTTACAATAAATAATCTAAAAACAATTTCTCTTCTTGTATACTACTAGCGCGCTTGGGAACCCGGCACTGCCCAGGTTACTCATATAGTTACTCCCGCAGTTTACCCGCACATGGACGATTTTGACAGGAAACTAAATTTTCTCTATAAAAGTCGACCAACTCAACTTAGAACCTTAAAATCAAGCTAGGAACATTCCCGTGTCTCTCTCGTGTTCTCCAATCAAAATTGGAGGCATATCGGTCAGAGGGCAACTTAGTTATGATCGGACAACAAGCAAGACAAACAGTGATTACAACTTTATATAAATTAGATCGTCAATCCGTCGAAATTACGATTTTCGGGATTAATCAGAAAATTTAAGAAGAATGAATTGTTTTAAAAAATTGAATAAGGCTACTATAAGAATTTTCTTGTGGAAAATGCGAGGTTTTTCGAGTAAAATGGGTTTATTTTGACGTTAATACTTGGAGATAATCTAATATGACATGGGAGTGGGACGCTCTGTAGTTGCTATAAATTTAACCATGCATACAGAAAATAAATGCAAAACACTTTTTTGTGCAATAAATTTGATGTGTTGGTTTACTTTAAGGGACTAAACGTAATATCTTGTAACCCCCATTTATAAAGTGGTTTGTCCGATGCACATCAGATCAGAACCCTTGGAATTTTTGTCTGATAAAGAAGATATCCTTATTCTTCTTACAGAAAATAAAATGCCGAGAAGACGAAGGATGTGTTGTAAATAAGGAACTCTGTAAATATCTATATCCAAACTGTTAAGATTGATAAAATCTACATTATTTCGCCATTGAACCTACATTAAAAGTTTTTGTATCTGTTTTAAAAAATTGCATAGTTTTTCAAATCATAAAATCTATATTTGTACCTGTTTAAAAATGACCCCTCTAGCTCCCCCTACTTCTCCCCCGCCTGCTCCTAGGCCTTCCATTTTTTATCTTGAAAACTTTTTAAAAATATTTAAAAATTTTAAAGAAAAATAAAAAAAATCTTTATACTTGGACAGATGTTTAACAAATATTTTGGTGACTTTGTTGGAGGTGCGATTGAGTAAACATTTTTTTCGCACATTTTTGCAATATCAATCTGCAGGTTTCATTCGCAATTTGAATGTCAGTTTTGATACAGTTTTCTTTTATATTTGAACTTATAGGTCAGTCATTCGAAATATGTGGGTAAATATTTAGGTACATTTTTTAATTTCACTTTTCTTTTAGGGAGTGACCGGCAATATATGGTGGTTATACTGAGATGGCAGTATTGTGGACAAATTTTTTAGAATTCATTTAAGACATATAAAACTATTCTACGACGTATATTTACTGAGTTGGAGAATCTGTTTTTTTAATTAATTTGATTAAATAATGACGATAAAACATGTAAAAATAATTCTACAGTAAACTAATTAGTTGTTTAAGAACAGGTTGAGAAAATAAAAATTAACTCTTACCATCGAAAATAAGTAATCTTATTCAATTATAAGTTTCTGAAATCTCTCAGTATTCACAAAGGTTTTCTGGAATTTTTATTGAAAAGACGACATTTGAAGAATTTGTAGAAATCTGCGAACAAATTCATAGAAAATTATAAATTCAATATAATGATGAAGACGCAATACTTGATTTTAACATTGGTTTATTAATAAATTTCTTTTGTGAAATATGTTCTTTAACATCTAAATAGTTTACAATGGAATTGTTACTTTATTTTTAATTTGTTCGTTATTTATTCTTTAAAAAACGATTCTCAAAACGTACTCACGCAAAATGAAGATTTTGAACGTCGACTTTGTGCTCAAACTCAGTAATTATAGATCTTTAACACTATGTTATATGTCTCAAAAGAATCCTAAATAATTTCTCTACAATACTGCAATCTCAGTCACCATACATTGCCGGTCACTCCCTTTAAGGACTAGAGGGGTGGGGGGAAATATATTATATTATTTTATATTATATTATTATATAACTGGAGGGGGGATATATAACAGGAGGGGGGCGGGGGGATATATACCCCTGAATCTAAATCTGTATCAAACAAACTTGGTGAATGTTTTCTAAAACACTCTTGCTGTTTATAAAAACTCTTGGTTTCCTCCCACAGAATATTCAGATTAGACAGAAGAAACTATTCTTGTTTTAAAGGAACTGTAAGTGCAATTTTAAGTGACCCTTCATGCAAAGATGAAAATGCCTGATTCACAACGGTACCCTTAAAAGCTTTGTCTGAACAAGTATGAATTAGATATGAATTTGTATAAATTTTAAAACCGATTATTTTATATTGGGTTTTCTCGACAAAAAAGACTTGTGCATTTCTACTACAGGAAAACATACAGAAATTATCAAAATTAAACACTTTAAAATCCAAAATAACGATAGCATCTTCCTCAATTTTGATCAGTTAAGGTTCTAAGGGTATCGTTGTGAGTCAGGAATTGTCGTATTTCTTGTGAAAGTTACCTTAGAATTACATGTACAGTCCCTTTAAGTCAATACCTTTAGCTCCATCCATTCCCCAGGGAATACCACAAATGTTCTGATTCTGAATTAGGGATATTGAGATCAATGCTTGATCTCCTATTTTTTTAAATCTCAAGATTTATTTAATCTTTAGTTTGTATCCCAGAAAATTGTATATTATGTTCAACCGAAAGACTGGAGTATATAGAATCCTGAAAAGCCCATCAGAAGCCGTACATTTAAAATTTCTCTATTTAATAAGAGAATTCTCATAGGTCGGAATCTGGTAGGGATATCCAAAGAGAGAGAAAAAGATCGGTTTAAGCAGGAAATAAAAATTTCCTGACCTAAAACCACTCTTGTCCTATCCAATTAATCTGTGTTTTATTCCTTCTAAGTTTTCACACATATATTACTTTTGGCAGCTCAATCTAAACTTTTATGTTCTTATTTTTGTTCCGAACCATCTCCTAGAGCTGATACATAGATAGAACCCTTCTCCTAACCTTTCATGAGAAATCATAAAAGACTAAATGGAAAACCACTTTTAAACACAGAAATAGCTTTAATGTTTATTTTTTTCTTAAAAATCAAGTTTTGAGGTGATATTTTCAAAATTAAAAATGTATGGCAAAAACCACCTCCCTCCCCCCAGATTTTTAGGGTTATTCCACAACTTGCAGAAGTAATCAGCTTTCTTTTTATAAACAACTAGCTTGGAATCAAGCTTTGCCTTGAAACAAATTCTTTGATAAGAGTAAATCTATTTAACTAAGAGCTTTAAAACCAAGCTAAGAACATTTCCGTGGTTATTTAGAGTTCCCCAATCAAAATTTGAGGCAGGGGTTCCTGAGTTATGATCGGACAAATAATAAACAAACAGAGATTACTACTTTTTATATAAATATATATATATATATATAGATTCCCATGTCTAATACCCTAGGTGGCAGGTCTCTGAACTTATGAATTCGTCTATTTTATCAATTTTAACTAAAATAGTTCACGTCAAAAGTAAATTATGCACAGTAGATTAAAATCTTAAAGTTTTTTAAATTAAAACTCCTCGAGTTATTGATGCGAAAAAAAAATAATTTGTTTTTCTGTAATATGTAATCAAATGAATTTTCTTGTGCGTAAAATCAAAATTATATGAGCTACAAGGTCACAAAGTTGAACTAGTAATCTCGCTTATATTTGACCTTCTCCTCCCGTTCAGTTGGTGCATAATTCTTATGGAACCGCTGAAACTGGAGAGTTCCAATTTTCACTCCTGTAAATATATTATCTATGTTTAACTCTCCATTCCTTCTTCTTAGTCCATTGTTTGCTCCTGTACACTTTACAGTGCACACCTAATGCATCTCTAGAGACCCTAAGAATAATGAAGAAAGTAAGAAGGTGGGGGGGGGGGGGATGGGGAATTTCTCCCTTATACCATCCTCGCTGGGACTCAGCTCCACAATTTGAAATTAACTTGGGAGTATTTTAAAAGTTTGAAAATTGCGCCATAAATCTCCAACTAAACTAGATAAGAATTAAGTCAAGCAAGTATAACGGCTTCTGGCGAATAACAGCTTCCTCATGGGAGGTTTTAGAAGGGGGGGGGGGGGATTAATAGGAAATAGTGAGGAAAGATTGAGTATCAGGGTAAGGAAGAGAATAGGATTGATATCATGGTAAGGAATAGGATGGATATCATTGTAAGAAAAAGAATAGGATGGATATCATGGTAAGGAAGAGAATAGGATGGATATCATGGTAAGGAATAGGATGGATATCATGGTAAGGAAAAGAATAGGATGGATATCGTGGTAAGGAAGAGAATAGGATGGATATCATGGAAAGGAAGAGAATAGAATGAATATCAGGATAAGGAAGAGATATGATGGATATAATTGTAAGGAAGAGAATAGGATGGATACCATGGTAAGGAAAAGAAAAGAATGGATATCATGGTAAGGAAGAGATTGGATGGATACCATGGTAAGGAAAAGAATAGAATGGATATCATGGTAATGAAGAGACTTGGATTGAAATGGTAAGGAAAAGAATAGGATGGATATCATGGTAAGGAAGAGAATAGGATTGAAATGGTAAGGAAAATAATAAGATGGATATTATTAAAGAAGAGAATAGTATGGATATCAGGAAAGGAAGAGATTGGATGGATATCAGGGTAAGAATCAGGAAGGAATGGATGTCACGGTTAGAAAGAGTGAAGGAAAATGAAAAATTGATAAGATATTCTAAAAAATTATGTAACTTTTAATTGAATGAATTATTTCATGATCAAGGGCTACAATAATTTACGTAACTGGGAGAAGTTAAAACAACTTATTTGGCAGAGTTCTGATTTGAATATCTGTAGGTTGCACTGAACACTTTCTACAACTGATCCAAACCAAACTCTGAAAAGTTTTATCAATATTTTGAGAAATTATATATCAAGGAATCGGATCAATATCTTATTCTCGTCAATAATTCCTTCATCAGAAATATTAATACCAACTACAGGGAATAATAACAAACCGAAGCGAAGAAAGAAAGCTATACAATGAGAACTAGAAAACTGTGGCATATATGTCGTCTTCATACTTTTTTCGCTAAGGACTTTATAATTTGCATTGGTTGCAACTGCATGATATATCTCTAAAAAAGTGTTTAGTATTAGAATCTCATAATCAAGGATTAATCTCCATCTTATGCAGACTAATCTCCATCTTATGCAGACTAATCTCCATCTTATGCAGACTAATCTCCATCTTATGCAGACTAATCTCCATCTTATGCAGACTAATCTCCATCTTATGCAGACTAATCTCCATCTTATGCAGACTAATCTCCATCTTATGCAGACTAATCTTCATCTTTATGCAGATTAATCTCCATCTTATGCAGACTAATCTCCATCTTATGCAGACTAATCTCCATCTTATGCAGACTAATCCTATTCATTACCCTGTGAGAGTCATACCCTGCAAGGATAACTTAAACTCAGTTCAAGCATTGATCCTTCTATCTAAAAATTCCCGCATTAGATATCGTGATCACATGTTTAAGATTAACAAGATCCGCACAAAAGTTTCGGTATTTAGACACTTTTCAGAAATAATTGAGCTACAAATTACAAATTTAATGTGACATTTTATGCTTAAAAGCTTCAAGAAAACGACGAGAATTTCACCATTTTCTGGTTTTCACTGTATAAAAAAAATTGTCATTGGTCAAATGCAAATTAATTTCAAGCATGTAAAACTTATGTCAATTTTAAAATGATTTGAATTCAAATCATGAAAAGGGGAACTGCATTATTGATCTTGATGATACTGATTCTGGCTAAACTGAATTGAGTCTTTGTCATAAACTCAAATTTTCCAATCCTTATATCTTTGCAACCTGATGCTGTAAACCTGTGATATTTCAAACAAAGATTACTTGATCAATCAGAATTCATAGCTTGAAATATCTAAGGTTTCCGACTTAGGGTTGCAAAGATATAGGAATTAGAAAATCGTAGTTTGTGGCAAAGACTCAATTCCTTTGGGCATTAAACTAGAAGGAAGCACTTCGTCAAACATTAATATTTTAGATTAAGAAAAGAAAAAATTCGGGAAAACTTTTGTACATTTATTTTTTCAAAAGTTGAAGACCGTGTTAATTCTATCTTTTGATGTAGAGAAGTTCCATTAGTTAATATGTTTTTTTTTAGGTAATTACCCTTATTTTTGTATATGCATAAGTAATGAGTCTTTGCCACAAACTCAAATTTTCTAATCCCTATATCTTTGCAACCTGATGATGTAAACCTTTAATATCACTTGATTTTTGATCTAACAAAATTCAAAGTTTAAAATATCTAAGGTTGCAAAGATATAGGAAATATAAAATTAGTGTTTGTGGCAAAGGCTAAATTTCTAAATTGGTTCCTTGTGCAGTACATAGTGCATGTAAAGATATATGGACACATTTTGATACAGAAATTGAAGTATTTACAGTTGTAATAAAACATGGTTACAATATGTCCAATAACATAAAAATTCTTGAACTGTATAATCTGGAAATAAAATAAAATGTATACTCCGTCTTAGTTTAAAGTTTATATTAAAGATTAGAGGGTTAACCTATATTAATTTTCAGACATATGGGGACCAATACATTAACAGATAATACTAATGAACCTCAATCCAGGTTTTGAAAGGCCCCCCCCCCCCCCCTCCCATCTTGAGTTATCTTTTTTGAGGAGTTTAGGTTTTTGAAAGTTTTGCATTAAAAAAAACGGATGGGATAGAAATTAATCCTTGACGCTTAAATACTTACAATTCTGCAGCTTCTAGAAAAATAAAGTTTTTAAAGATAAATAAGAAAAATTTGCCAACATTGATCAATAAAACGTTTAAAGGGTTACTATTGTGAATCGGTTACGCCACTCTACACATAGAGGGTTACTTGAAATTACTCCTACAGTCCCTTTAAGTATGAAATGGCTATAAATTGATCCATGGATACAACATGATAATGAATATATATTCCTACATGAATAGATTGGTAAACTAATGATGTAAATGTAGAGTAAGCACAGCTTAATTTATTTTATTGTTAAATCAATAATCTACTGAACAATGCACCTTGGAGAGGTTCGATAATTCGGATTAGCCACCCCCCCCCCGCATCTTATTTCTTCACTCTCCATTCCTGCACCCCTCCCCCTCCCATCACCNAAAGGGATAGCAGCAATTTTCAAACACAACTTCATCTTTCTCAAACATTTAAAGATATTTAATAATAGAATCCTTCATAAATTACAAAAAGGAGAACAGGAATATTTTGTGAAAGAGCTGGGATGGGGGGGGGGCAAATTAAGGATAATCAAATATCGAAGAAATTAATATGTTTAGGGCCCTAACTAAGAACCTGGATTTAAATTAGATGCTTGACCTTCTTGCAGATAACCACATAGATACAGCCCATGTATACCTTGAGCCCCCTGAGAACTGACTGCAGTGAGGGATATGATGATTCTGAAGATGAAGGGGATCCAACCCAAATTCCAAGGCCGATTTTTCAGGTTGGAAAAAAGTTTTATTTGAGGAGGTCAAGGGGGATGGGGAGGGGTTATATGTCACTAGATGGATTTGTTCCTAGTAATGGGATGATATAATTTAGTTACATTTTTATTAATTTGTTTAGGATAGAAAACCCCTGAACGAAATGGACATTGGTTTAATCAGCCTGTTTATATGTTTGAAAAAAAATATGTAAAAAGTAAATGAAATTGTTATTTTTTGAATAGTTTGTTTTGTTTAATGCTTGCAGGTTTATTTAAGCAAGCTTAGGAGTTACAAAAACAAAAACAAATTTTACTACATTTTGTAACAATTCGAAAAACATTTTATTTATTTAATTCCATTTATCTTCTAAAAAAATTTTTTTCAAAGTTTTCCTTAGATAACTTACATCGTAAACAAAGAATTAAATTAAAAACAATTAATGTTGTAGGTGTCATATTTTTTATGTATTTTTTGTAAATAATAAATATTATCTTACTTATTAACTGTTTAGATTTAAAATGTTTTTTTTTTATAATTTATACAAAAATATATTTGATAATCTATAACGGCATATTTAAAGGTGTAACAAATACCCTTACTCCATAATAATTTACTCGAGACGTATCTTTCCAGGTCTATTCTTTATAGCAATCCAAGTCAACCAGGACAAGGTCCACACAGGTACTGAACTTGTTAAGATATCATAAGATATCAAGATAACATAATGCTAGTGATTACTTATGAAGATTAGGATTGCTAAAACAAGTATTCTTTGCAAGAAGTCTAAAATAGGGTTTCCATTCGCAAAACTTTTGCGCAATCTTTGCGGAACNCAATGCACAAGAATAAAGGGATAGCAGCAATTTTCAAACACAACTTCATCTTTCTCAAACATTTAAAGATATTTAATAATAGAATCCTTTATATAATAACAGAATCCTTTATAGATTATATAGATTATAAAAAGGAGAGAAGGAATATTTTGTGAAAGAGTTGGGATTGGGGGGGGAGGGCAAATATCAAAGAAATTAATATGTTTAGGGCCCTAACTAAGAACCTGGATTTAAATTAGATGCTTGACCTTCTTGCAGATAACCACATAGATAAAGCCCATGTATACCTTGAGCCCCTGAGAACAGTGACTGCAGTGAGGGATATGTTGATTCTGAAGATAAAGGGCATCCAACCCAAATTGCAAGGCCCATTTTACAGGTTGGAAAAAACTTTAATTAAATAATGCCCCATATTATCAGTAAATATTCTTGATTATGTTATATATAAATATTTTCATAGGCAAAAGTGGCTGAAGTGAGAACTCTGTCTGGATGAGTTCAACATTGAGGAAGCTGAATTTGGAAAATTAACCCACTTGATTAGAGATCCATATGATGGCCATGCATGATGAACATGAATTAAAAATAGCTCGAGATGCTTGGTTATGGGAAAACAAAATCAGAGATAAAACAAGCAAAGAAGCACCACCTTTTCCTGAAACTAACTTTCAGAAATACAGAGATTTCTCTCCTGAAGAGATATTCTTCATCTCTGAGGATATCTTGGAAGAAATAGCCAAATGTTCCAATCAGTATGCTCTGACAAAAAGTGGTGAGCTTTCAAAGCAGTGAGATCAAAGTTTGCTATGCTGATAGCACCTTTTCATTGTGAGAAAGAATCAAAGATCTAGTTGTGCATTAGAAGGTTGTACAATAAAGTGTCAAACTGACTGTGATAATTGTGATAGAGCCATTTGAGCTGTGACCACTTCTTTGGGTTTCACACGAAAGAATGGTGTGAATAATATGGTTTTTTTTAAAATAAACTATTTTTTTTGCATTATTGTTTATTAGTAATGTTTGAAATTAAAGAGTGAACATATTTTTGAGTAAATAATAGTTCCTATGGTCATTTATATAACATTTTAGTGAATTAATTTTGCCTTTTTTATAAATTTTGGAAAAATTCTGTATACCCCACCTGCAGCAACTGCGGTGACTTATAAGGCCACACTAAAAACCCCTAAAAAAACACCTTTAAATTTTTTTTTGGCATTTTTTACTTTTTTTCCTTGATCTAACCAATAATAAGTATTCTTAATCAAATTTTCAAAGAAAAATATAAAAAAAAATTCTTCATCCGCTAGTGGGTTAATAGATCCTCAATTTAAAGTGCCCACAGTAGATATCAAGATAAAGAGAACCTATATATAAATTTGGCTTGTCTGTCTGTTTGTTTGTTTGTCTGTTTGTTTGTTTGCATCCAATAAACGTCAAAACGGCTGAACTGCAATCGGGCCCAAATTTTTTGTGGGACATCACGTGACCACAGGGAAGGTTTATGAATGATAAAAATTTCAAATATTTGTCTCCATCAAAATTTGATCTTCATTAAATTTTTGAAAATTTTGAAAATCCACGAAATTTTTTGTGAAAATCCGCGAATTATTTTTGTATTGTTTTACGATGTTCACAAAGAGAACATGTTCACAATTAATTTAGAAGATGGGCGCGAAGTCTAGTGGTGTTATAAGTATAGAACACAAAAGTTCTCCACTCTGTTTATATTGTTAAATATATAAAAAATATTGTTTTTGTGGAAAAACAAAACAGTGCTCGAGACAAATAAATTTAAAAACATACCACTACAATTCCAAATTATGTTTTTACAAATGAATGCTATGGATTTAAGGGATTGTATGGAAAATCTTAACATTTATTTATGTTTAGGAAAAGGCATTCAGTCTTTGTCAGAAACTCATATTTTCTAATTCTTAAATCTTTGGAACTAAATTATTTGATCTAACAGAATTAATTTTAAAAATCTAAGGTCTTCGATATTTTGTTGCAAAGATTTGAAAATGATTGAATCAGAGTTTGTGGCAAAGATTCCTAAAAACTAGTATCTATTTCATATCTTACAAAAAATTAAATATTGAATACATTAGAAATACTTAAATTGTAGAACTGTTAGATGCATAAATCTGCGGAAGGATACATACAACCAGTGTTATTTATTTAATTTCGTTTTATATATAATTATAGTATACATTAAAAATACATTAAATTGTAGAACTGTTAAATGCATAAATCTAGCTGTGAAAGGATACAGAAAACTAGTGTTATTTATTTCATTTCTGTTAAAATTTAAATATAGTATACATTAAAAATACATTAAGTTGTAGAACTGTTAGTTGTGTTATTTATTTATTTTCTTGTAAAATTTAAATATTGTATACATTGAAAATTCATTAAATTGTAGAACTGGTAGATGCATAAATCTATGGAAGGATACAGAAAACTAGTGTTATTTATTTAATTTCTTTTAAAATTTAAATATTGGATTAAAAATACATTAAATTGTAGAACTGTTAGATGCATAAATCTATGGAAATCTATATTCATAGATATAGTATCTTATGATGAATATTTTTTAAATTAGAATATTAGAAGGTTTATATAATTATATATTAAAGAATCCCATATTTTACTCCTCATAGTTTTTGAAGAAAATTTGAATTAAGAACTTGCAAGCCCCCCCCCCCCCCCTAGTAATAAGCTAAGCAATAGCTTTATTACTAAAGGTTCCTGCGGTTATTTTTAAATATAAAGTACATCCCCCTTGTAAAACTACATTGAATATCCTGGAATTAAAATTGTTCAACAACTTCTGGCCTTCTTGTTCACTTTGTCAAAAACATCAGGGAAATTTCCTTCACAATTCAACCTTTTCCTCATCCTAATAATTAAAGTTATTATTCAACTACTGCAGATTAAAGGTATTCTTCAATTACTACAGATTAAAGGTAGTGTTTAATCACTGCAGATAAAAGGTAGTGCTACGTACTGCGGATTAAAGGTAGTGTTCAACTACTGCAGATAAAAGGTAGTGTTCAACTACTGCAGATTAAAGGTAGTGTTCAACTACTGCAGATTAAAGGTAGTGTTCAACTACTGTAGATTAAAGATAGTGTTCAACTACTGCAGATTAAAGGTAGTGTTCAACTACTGTAGATTAAAGATAGTGTTCAACTACTGCAGATTAAAGGTAGTGCTACGTACTGTAGATTAAAGGTAGTGTTCAACTACTGCAGATTAAAGGTATTAGTGTTCAACTACTATAGATTAAAGATAGTGTTCAACTACTGCAGATTAAAGGGAGTGCTACGTACTGTAGATTAAAGGTAGTGTTCAACTACTGCAGATTAAAGGTAGTGTTCAACTACTATAGATTAAAGATAGTGTTCAACTACTGTAGATTAAAGGTAGTGTTCAACTACTGTAGATAGATTAAAGGCAGTGTTTAACTACTGTAGATTAAAGGAAGTGTTTAACTCTGTATATTAAAAGGTAGTGTACTGCAGAATAAACCTCAAACTAACAGAAATTTTAAAAAATTACGAAAATTTGTCAGATTTTTATGATTTATGAACATATGAAAATAAAATGGATAAAAATAAAACAAAGTCGAAAAGCTAAAAATCTTAATGAGTCGAAAAACGCCCAAATGGGTGTAAGATAAAATATTTTGGAAAAAAGAAGCGGGCAGTAGAATACAACGATTGATTGAAAAAATAATTTATAATTTTTGTCAACTGCGCTAATTTTGTAAGGGTTATAGTGGTCCATCCATAGCTTTTTTTATTTATTTCTTCTAATTTTTATTTCAAGATAGTTCTAACTCTCAAAAATATTATTGCCAATCCAAAATTTTGGCACAAAAAAAAACCCAACACTTTACGAACATCAGTCAATTTGTTTAAAATTCATGAATTAATTTAAATAAAATTTTAAAAAAGAAAGAAAAAAATACATCTTCAAACAACTGAAATATAACCCTTTCAAATAAATCATTGCGAGTAAAAATTGGACAAAAGTTGTTCCCTCTGTACCCAAACCCTCTTCTGGAAAGTTTTTTATACAGGATTGAATGTAACGACCTGTCATAGAGGGAATGGTCAAACATGGCCCTAAACTCAGGTTTGGTCATATAGGAGTCAGCATACATCATCTGGAATCCATCCGTCTTTCTAAATATTAGAACAACTATTACGATTAATAGGTTTTAAGAAAACAGGGGTATTTATTTTGAAGAATTTTACTCCAAGGAAAGTGATTTTTAAAATAGGAAAATTTTAAAATTAGACATCAACTGGCAAATTTTCCTCTTTTTTGATACTTCCTATATTTTAAATAATATTTTCCCCCAAAACATCATTTATTTTCCCTATTTTAGTGCTATCCCGCGCGGACAAACTTTTTTTCTGTAGAATTTTTATTTAAGAAAGACGATTTATTTGGAAAACGATATCACTTTCAAATCAACTTCAGACAAGAAGTTTATGAATGATGTCTTACATATGTTTGTGTTTGAGTGACCGCTCTCATCAGTAGGGTTTCCGTTCGCAAAACTTTTGCGCACATTTTGCAAAAGCAAGGGGAAATTTGGGCTTGCTTTGCGCTACATTTTTGTGCGAAAAAACTTCGCTCAATCATTCGCAAACTTTGTTTCGCGCAAAAATGCGCTACACTGCTTTTGCGTTATTCTGTTTTGCGCAACATATTCTTATTTAAAGGTTGATTAAATGGTTTAACTTACACATTAGTTATCTATAAGATTGCACTTTATGGGATATTAATGCAAAGCTTAAAAAGGAAAATGATTAATTACTCTACTTTGCAGTCTGATGCATGATGGCACACTGCAAATCAATATGTGCTCACTCTAACTCAAAAATCGAGCAGCATTATGCCAACTACTCCTTTTAAAGTTAAGCTAGAAACATACACGTTGCATTTTTAAATGGTATATATCTAGGACTAGAAAAAAAAAGATTTGTGAATTGTGAGAAAAACCCAAAGGCTAAGGCGTTAACAACTTCAAAATTGAGGCTGCATAAAGATTTGATGACTCAGGGTTGTCCATATCTCAGTGATATTTCAATCATTCGACTAGAACCAGTAAACATTTGAAATATCAAAGGTTGCCGCCACACAAAGATTCATACGTCTAAAAAAAACCATGCATCAATTTTCAATTAATAATTTCCATCTTATTAATTTTGAAGTTTTTGTAATTTTAAGCAACCAATTCAGAGAATTAAGTCGGTTGTTTGATTTTGTGCTAAAACTTGACTGCAAAACTCACAATTTTGGCCAATTTGCATAAAAATTATTATGTTTTGCGTAAAAATTTACGTTTTGCGCAATACTTCCAGTTTTGAGCAAATTATCAAATTACGCAAAAAAATTGCGCAAAACTTACTAAAAGATGCACAAAAAACAAATTTGCGCGAAAATTAAGCAAATTTTGCGCAATAAATATGGTCATTTCGACGTAATCCTACTTATCAGCTACAAAATTTTATAAGAAATAAAAAGGTAAATCGTTAACATAAGTACAGTCGTTAAAATCTTAAAAAACAAAAAAAACCTTTTTAACGTAAAAAGGACGAATAAAAAACAATACCATCGCTTTTTAAAATAAAAACGATTCTTAAGAAAAATGTCGTTTTTACTTTGTCAACAGTTAAATGTTCCCGTCCATAGACCCATTAAACTGTAAAATAAAATACTCTAGCATGAGTTAGCCGAGTGACGTGACGTTTTTATTTTATTTTATTTTCAAGCTACTGATAAAAAACATTGCTTAAAAACCACATGCACAAAAGACTGTTTATAGCGTCCTCCTATTACAAAGCTTTATGAGTCCCTTTATAAAAATTTGGAAAAAAAATGCTCCATTAAGAAAGGATAAAAATTTGAGAAAATGCTTTTATTTTTTCGAACCTGACAAAATCCTCAATTTTTCTTGTCACAACTTCAGCGTTAAACCCTGGTCTTTTTGGAACTCCATAAACTCCGATATCGACAAACCTAAGCAAATATTTCAAATATTAAATGAACCCCGGATAGAATCTTAGAGTCTGAAACCTAGTCTTAGACGCCGGGCCGACCTCCTCAGACCCTCTGTTTTTGGAAAAAAATATCAAATTTCACCAAATATATGTAATATGAGCAAAA